>NW_026894437.1:0-129467 GCF_032452875.1 Bos javanicus | reverse complement strand
CGTGATCAGTGCATGATCAGCCACGTGATCAGTGCATGATCAGCCACTTGATCAGTGCATGATCAGCCACGTGATTGGTGCATGATCAGTCACGTGATCAGTGTATGATCAGCCACGTGATCAGTGCATGATCAGTCACGTGATCAGTGCATGATCAGCTTCGTGATCATGGTATGATACGCCACATGATCAGTGCATGATCAGCCACGTGATCAGTGCATGATCAGTCACGTGATCAGTGCATGATCTGTCACATGATCAGTGCATGATCAGATGGTTTGTGGATCAGTGCATGATCAGTCACGTGATCAGTGCATGATCAGCACGTGATCAGTGCATGATCAGCCACGTGATCAGTGCATGATCAGCCACGTGATCAGTGCATGATCAGCCACGTGATCAGTGCATGATCAGTCACGTGATCAGTGCATGATCAGTTATGTGATCAGTGCATGATCAGCCACGTGATCAGTGCATATCAGCCACGTGATCAGTGCATGATCAGTCACGTGATCAGTGCATGATCAGTCACGTGACCAGTACATGATAGCCACGTGATCAGTGCATGATCAGTCACGTGATCAGTGCATGATAGCCACGTGATCAGTGCATGATAGTCACGTGATCAGTGCATGATCAGTCATGTGATACGTGAATGATCAGCCACGTGATCAGTGCATGATCAGCCACGTGATCAGTGCATGATCAGCCACGTGATCAGTGCATGATAGCCACGTGATCAGTGCATGATCAGCCACGTGAACAGTGTGATCAGCCACGTGATCAGTGCATGATAGCCACGTGATCAGTGCATGATCAGTTACGTGATCAGTATGATCAGCCACGTGATCAGTGCATGGTCAGACACGTGAACAGTGTATGATCAGCCACGTGATCAGTGCATGATAGCCAAGTGATCAGTGCATGATCATCACGTGATCAGTGTATGATCAGCCACGTGAACAGTGCATGCTCAGTCACGTGATCTGGGCCTGCTGAGCTGCGTGATTACTGTCTGCTCATCTGCTTGACAATTGCCAGCTGAGCTGCACGATTCCTGCCTGTCATCTGCTTGACAATTGCCAGCTGTGCTGCGTAATTCCTGCCTGCTCAGCTGCTTGATTATTGCCAGCTGAGCAGCATGATTCCTCACACCTGAGTTCCATGATTATTGCCTGCTGACTGTTTGATTCGTGCCTACTCAGCTCTTTGTTTATTGCCTCCAGAGGCACATGATCAGTGTATGATAGCAAACATGATCAGCGCATGATCAGTCACATGATCAGCGCCATTAAGTCACGTGATCACTACATGATAGTCATGTGATCAGTCCATGCTCAGTCACGGTATCAGTGCATGATCAGCCACGTGATCAGTGCATGATCTGTCACAAGATTAGTGTATGATCATCCACGTGATCAGTGCATGGGCAGTCATGTGATCAGTGCATGATATAGACGTGAACAGTGCATGATCAGTCTCGTGATCAGTGCATGATAGCCACGTGATCAGTGCATGATCAGTCACCTGATGGGTGTATGATCATTCACGTGACCTGTACATGGTAGCTACATGATCATTGCATGATCAGCCACGTGAGTAGTGCATGATAGCCACGTGATCAGTGCATGATCAGTCACGTGATCAGTGCATGATCAGTCATGTGACCAGTACATGGTAGCTGCGTGATCATGGCATGATCAGCCACGTGAGCAGTGCATGATAGCCACGTGATCAGTGCATGATCAGTCACGTGATCAGTGCATGATCAGTCACGTGATCAGTGCATGATCAGCCACGTGAGTGCATGACCAGGCACGTGATCAGTGCATGATCAGCCACGTGATCAGTGCATGATAGCCACGTGATCAGTGCATGATCAGTCACGTGATCAGTGCATGATCAGTCACGTGATCAGTGCATGATCAGCCACGTGATCAGTGCATGATCAGCCACGTGATCAGTGCATGATCATCACGTGATCAGTGCATGATCAGTACGTGACCAGTACATGGTAGCCACGTGATCATTGCATGATCAGCCACGTGATCAGTGCATGATAGCCACGTGATCAGTGCATGATAGCCACGTGATCAGTGCATGATCAGTCACGTGATAGTGTATGATCAGCCACGTGATCAGTGCATGATATCCACGTGATCAGTGCATGACAGCCACGTGATCAGTGCATGAGAGCCACGTGATCAGTGCATGATCAGTCACGTGATCATGTGTGATCAGCCACGTGATCAGTGCATGATGAGCCACGTGATCAGTGCATGATCAATGACGTGATCAGTGCATGATCAGTCACGTGATCAGTGCATGGTTACACGTGATCGTGCATGATCAGCCACGTGAGCAGAGCATGATAGCCACGTGATCAGTGCATGATCAGTCACGTGATCAGTGCATGATCAGTCACGTGATCAGTGCATGATCATCACGTGATCAGTGCATGATCAGTCACGTGATCAGTATATGGTTCTACGTGATCAGTGCATGACGAGCCACGTGAGCAGTGCATGATAGCCACGTGATGTGTGCATGAGTTACGTGACAGAGTATGATCAGCCACGTGATCAGTGCATGACAGTCACGTGATCAGTGCATGATATGTCACGTGACAGGTGTGTGATCAGCCACGTGAACAGTGCATGTTCAGCCACGTGATCAGTGCATGATAGCCACGTGATCAGTGCATGATCAGTTACGTGAGCAGTGTATGATCAGCCACGTGATAGTGCATGATCAGTCACGTGATCAGTGCATGATAGCTGCTGATCATGCATGATCAGCCACGTGATCAGTGCATGATAGCCACGTGATCAGTGCATGATCAGCACGTGATCAGTGCATGATCAGTCACGTGATCAGTGCATGATCAGCCACGTGATCAGTGCATGATCAGTCACGTGATCAGTGCATGATCAGCCACGTGATCAGTGCATGATCAGGCACGTGATCAGTGCATGATCAGCCACGTGATCAGTGCATGATAGCCACGTGATCAGTGCATGATCAGTCACGTGATCAGTGCATGATCAGTTACGTGATCAGTGTATGATCAGCCACGTGATCAGTGCATGATCAGCCACGTGATCAGTGCATGATCAATTACGTGATCAGTGCATGATCAGTCACGTGATCAGTACATGGTAGCTCACGTGATCAGTGCATGATCAGCCACGTGATCAGTGCATGATAGCCACGTGATCAGTGCATGATAGCCACGTGATCAGTGCATGATCAGTCATGATACGTGTGTGATCAGCCACGTGATCAGTGCATGATATCCACGTGATCAGTGCATGACAGCCACGTGATCAGTGCATGAGAGCCACGTGATCAGTGCATGATCAGTCACGTGATACATGTGTGATCAGCCACGTGATCAGTGCATGATGAGCCACGTGATCAGTGCAGGATCAATTACGTGATCAGTGCATGATCAGTCACGTGACCAGTACATGGTTGCTACGTGATCGTTGCATGATCAGCCACGTGAGCAGAGCATGATAGCCACGTGATCAGTGCATGATCAGTCACGTGATCAGTACATGATCAGTCACGTGAACAGTGCATGATCATTTACGTGATCTTTGCATGATCAGTCACGTGACCAGTATATGGTTGCTACGTGATCATTCCATGACGAGCCACGTGAGCAGTGCATGATAGCCACGTGATGTGTGCATGAGTTACGTGAGCAGAGTATGATCAGCCACGTGATCAGTGCATGAGTGCCACGTGATCAGTGCATGATATGTCACGTGACAGGTGTGTGATCAGCCACGTGAACAGTGCATGTTCAGCCACGTGATCAGTGCATGATAGCCACGTGATCAGTGCATGATCAGTTACGTGAGCAGTGTATGATCAGCCACGTGATCAGTGCATGGTCAGACACGTGAACAGTGTATGATCAGCCACGTGATCAGTGCATGATATCCAAGTGATCAGTGCATGATCATCACGTGATCAGTGTATGATCAGCCACGTGAACAGTGCATGCTCAGTCACGTGATCTGGGCCTGCTGAGCTGCGTGATTACTGTCTGCTCATCTGCTTGACAATTGCCAGCTGAGCTGCACGATTCCTGCCTGCTCAGCTGCTTGATTATTGCCAGCTGAGCAGCATGATTCCTCACACCTGAGTTCCATGATTATTGCCTGCTGACTGTTTGATTCGTGCCTACTCAGCTCTTTGTTTATTGCCTCCAGAGGCACATGATCAGTGTATGATAGCAAACATGATCAGCGCATGATCAGTCACATGATCAGCGCCATTAAGTCACGTGATCACTACATGATAGTCATGTGATCAGTCCATGCTCAGTCACGGTATCAGTGCATGATCAGCCACGTGATCAGTGCATGATCTGTCACAAGATTAGTGTATGATCATCCACGTGATCAGTGCACGGGCAGTCATGTGATCAGTGCATGATATAGACGTGATCAGTGCATGATCAGTCTCGTGATCAGTGCATGATAGCCACGTGATCAGTGCATGATCAGTCACCTGATGGGTGTATGATCATTCACGTGACCTGTACATGGTAGCTACATGATCATTGCATGATCAGCCACGTGAGTAGTTCATGATAGCCACGTGATCACTGCATGATCAGTCACGTGATCAGTGCATGATCAGTCATGTGACCAGTACATGGTAGCTGCGTGATCATGGCATGATCAGCCACGTGAGCAGTGCATGATAGCCACGTGATCAGTGCATGATCAGCCACGTGATCAGTGCATGATCAGTCACGTGATCAGTGCATGATCAGATACGTGATCAGTGCATGATCAGCCACGTGATCAGTGCATGATCAGTCACGTGATCAGTGCATGATAGCCACGTGATCAGTGCATGATCAGCCACGTGATCAGTGCATGATAGCCACGTGATCAGTGCATGATCAGCCACGTGATCAGTGCATGATCAGTCACGTGATCAGTGCATGATCAGCCACGTGATCAGTGCATGATCAGTCACGTGATCAGTGCATGATCAGCCACGTGATCAGTGCATGATAGCCACGTGATCAGTGCATGATAGCCACGTGATCAGTGCATGATCAGTCATGTGATACGTGTGTGATCAGCCACGTGATCAGTGCATGATATCCACGTGATCAGTGCATGACAGCCACGTGATCAGTGCATGAGAGCCACGTGATCAGTGCATGATCAGTCACGTGATACATGTGTGATCAGCCACGTGATCAGTGCATGATGAGCCACGTGATCAGTGCAGGATCAATTACGTGATCAGTGCATGATCAGTCACGTGACCAGTACATGGTTGCTACGTGATCGTGCATGATCAGCCACGTGAGCAGAGCATGATAGCCACGTGATCAGTGCATGATCAGTCACGTGATCAGTGCATGATCAGTCACGTGAACAGTGCATGATCATTTACGTGATCTTTGCATGATCAGTCACGTGACCAGTATATGGTTGCGTGATCATTCCATGACGAGCCACGTGAGCAGTGCATGATAGCCACGTGATGTGCATGAGTTACGTGAGCAGAGTATGATCAGCCACGTGATCAGTGCATGAGTGCCACGTGATCAGTGCATGATATGTCACGTGAGGTGTGTGATCAGCCACGTGAACAGTGCATCAGCCACGTGATCAGTGCATGATAGCCACGTGATCAGTGCATGATCAGTTACGTGAGCAGTGTGCATGATCAGCCACGTGATCAGTGCATGGTCAGACACGTGAACAGTGTATGATCAGCCACGTGATCAGTGCATGATATCCAAGTGATCAGTGCATGATCATCACGTGATCAGTGTATGATCAGCCACGTGAACAGTGCATGCTCAGTCACGTGATCTGGGCCTGCTGAGCTGCGTGATTACTGTCTGCTCATCTGCTTGACAATTGCCAGCTGTGCTGCATAATTCCTGCCTGCTCAGCTGCTTGATTATTGCCAGCTGAGCAGCATGATTCCTCACACCTGAGTTCCATGATTATTGCCTGCTGACTGTTTGATTCGTGCCTACTCAGCTCTTTGTTTATTGCCTCCAGAGGCACATGATCAGTGTATGATAGCAAACATGATCAGCGCATGATCAGTCACATGATCAGCGCCATTAAGTCACGTGATCACTACATGATAGTCATGTGATCAGTCCATGCTCAGTCACGGTATCAGTGCATGATCAGCCACGTGATCAGTGCATGATCTGTCACATGATTAGTGTATGATCATCCACGTGATCAGTGCATGGGCAGTCATGTGATCAGTGCATGATATAGACGTGATCAGTGCATGATCAGTCTCGTGATCAGTGCATGATAGCCACGTGATCAGTGCATGATCAGTCACCTGATGGGTGTATGATCATTCACGTGACCTGTACATGGTAGCTACATGATCATTGCATGATCAGCCACGTGAGTAGTGCATGATAGCCACGTGATCAGTGCATGATCAGTCACGTGATCAGTGCATGATCAGTCATGTGACCAGTACATGGTAGCTGCGTGATCATGGCATGATCAGCCACGTGAGCAGTGCATGATAGCCACGTGATCAGTGCATGATCAGACACGTGATCAGTGCATGATCAGTCACGTGATCAGTGCATGATCAGCCACGTGATCAGTGCATGATCAGCACGTGATCAGTGTATGTCAGCCACGTGATCAGTGCATGATAGCCACGTGATCAGTGCATGATCAGTCACGTGATCAGTGCATGATCAGTCACGTGATCAGTGTATGATCAGCCACGTGATCAGTGCATGATCAGCCACGTGATCAGTGCATGATCAATCACGTGATCAGTGCATGATCAGTCACGTGACCAGTGCATGATAGCTACGTGATCATTGCATGATCAGCCACGTGATCAGTGCATGATAGCCACGTGATCAGTGCATGATAGCCACGTGATCAGTGCATGATCAGTCATGTGATAGTGTGTGATCAGCCACGTGATCAGTGCATGATATCCACGTGATCAGTGCATGACAGCCACGTGATCAGTGCATGAGAGCCACGTGATCAGTGCATGATCAGTCACGTGATCATGTGTGATCAGCCACGTGATCAGTGCATGATGAGCCACGTGATCAGTGCATGATCAATTACGTGATCAGTGCATGATCAGTCACGTGACCAGTACATGGTTGCTACGTGATCGTGCATGATCAGCCACGTGAGCAGTGCATGATAGCCACGTGATCAGTGCATGATCAGTCACGTGATCAGTGCATGATCAGTCACGTGATCAGTGCATGATCATTCACGTGATCTGCATGATCAGTCATGTACCAGTATATGGTTGCTACGTGATCATTGCATGACAGCCACGTGATCAGTGCATGATAGCCACGTGATCAGTGCATGAGTTACGTGATCAGTGTATGATCAGCCACGTGATCAGTGCATGAGAGCCACGTGATCAGTGCATGATAGTCACGTGACAGTGTGTGATCAGCCACGTGATCAGTGCATGATCAGCCACGTGATCAGTGCATGATAGCCACGTGATCAGTGCATGATCAGTCGTGATCAGTGCATGATCAGCCACGTGATCAGTGCATGATCAGTCACGTGATCAGTACATGGTAGCTGCGTGATCATGCATGATCAGCCACGTGATCAGTGCATGATAGCCACGTGATCAGTGCATGATCAGTCACGTGATCAGTGCATGATCAGTCACGTGATCAGTGCATGATCAGCCACGTGATCAGTGCATGATCAGCCACGTGATCAGTGCATGATCAGCCACGTGATCAGTGCATGATCAGTCACGTGATCAGTGCATGATCAGCCACGTGATCAGTGCATGATAGCCACGTGATCAGTGCATGATCAGTCACGTGATCAGTGCATGATCAGTCACGTGATCAGTGCATGATCAGCCACGTGATCAGTGCATGATCAGCCACGTGATCAGTGCATGATCAGTCACGTGATCAGTGCATGATCAGTCACGTGATCAGTGCATGATAGCTACGTGATCAGTGCATGATCAGCCACGTGATCAGTGCATGATAGCCACGTGATCAGTGCATGATAGCCACGTGATCAGTGCATGATCAGTCACGTGATAGTGCATGATCAGCCACGTGATCAGTGCATGATAGCCACGTGATCAGTGCATGATCAGCCACGTGATCAGTGCATGATAGCCACGTGATCAGTGCATGATCAGTCACGTGATCAGTGTGTGATCAGCCACGTGATCAGTGCATGATCAGCCACGTGATCAGTGCATGATCAGTTACGTGATCAGTGCATGATCAGCCACGTGATCAGTGCATGGTCAGCACGTGATCAGTGCATGATCAGCCACGTGATCAGTGCATGATAGCCACGTGATCAGTGCATGATCATCACGTGATCAGTGTATGATCAGCCACGTGAACAGTGCATGCTCAGTCACGTGATCTGGGCCTGCTGAGCTGCGTGATTACTGTCTGCTCATCTGCTTGACAATTGCCAGCTGAGCTGCACGATTCCTGCCTGTCATCTGCTTGACAATTGCCAGCTGTGCTGCGTAATTCCTGCCTGCTCAGCTGCTTGATTATTGCCAGCTGAGCAGCATGATTCCTCACACCTGAGTTCCATGATTATTGCCTGCTGACTGTTTGATTCGTGCCTACTCAGCTCTTTGTTTATTGCCTCCAGAGGCACATGATCAGTGTATGATAGCAAACATGATCAGCGCATGATCAGTCACATGATCAG
This sequence comes from Bos javanicus, assembly GCF_032452875.1. Lineage (NCBI taxonomy): Eukaryota > Metazoa > Chordata > Mammalia > Artiodactyla > Bovidae > Bos > Bos javanicus. Next base: position 120,741 of record NW_026894437.1, on the reverse strand, counting down.
CGCCATTAAGTCACGTGATCACTACATGATAGTCATGTGATCAGTCCATGCTCAGTCACGGTATCAGTGCATGATCAGCCACGTGATCAGTGCATGATCTGTCACATGATTAGTGTATGATCATCCACGTGATCAGTGCATGGGCAGTCATGTGATCAGTGCATGATATAGACGTGATCAGTGCATGATCAGTCTCGTGATCAGTGCATGATAGCCACGTGATCAGTGCATGATCAGTCACCTGATGGGTGTATGATCATTCACGTGACCTGTACATGGTAGCTACATGATCATTGCATGATCAGCCACGTGAGTAGTGCATGATAGCCACGTGATCAGTGCATGATCAGTCACGTGATCAGTGCATGATCAGTCATGTGACCAGTACATGGTAGCTGCGTGATCATGCATGATCAGCCACGTGAGCAGTGCATGATAGCCACGTGATCAGTGCATGATCAGACACGTGATCAGTGCATGATCAGTCACGTGATCAGTGCATGATCAGCCACGTGATCAGTGCATGATCAGGCACGTGATCAGTGTATGTCAGCCACGTGATCAGTGCATGATAGCCACGTGATCAGTGCATGATCAGTCACGTGATCAGTGCATGATCAGTCACGTGATCAGTGCATGATCAGCCACGTGATCAGTGCATGATCAGCCACGTGATCAGTGCATGATCAATTACGTGATCAGTGCATGATCAGTCACGTGACCAGTACATGGTAGCTACGTGATCATTGCATGATCAGCCACGTGATCAGTGCATGATAGCCACGTGATCAGTGCATGATAGCCACGTGATCAGTGCATGATCAGTCATGTGATACGCAGTGATCAGCCACGTGATCAGTGCATGATATCCACGTGATCAGTGCATGACAGCCACGTGATCAGTGCATGATCAGCCACGTGATCAGTGCATGATCAGTCACGTGATCAGTGTGATCAGCCACGTGATCAGTGCATGATCAGCCACGTGATCAGTGCATGATCAATTACGTGATCAGTGCATGATCAGTCACGTGATCAGTGCATGGTTGCTACGTGATCGTGCATGATCAGCCACGTGCAGTGCATGATAGCCACGTGATCAGTGCATGATCAGTCACGTGATCAGTGCATGATCAGTCACGTGAACAGTGCATGATCATTTACGTGATCTTTGCATGATCAGTCACGTGACCAGTATATGGTTGCCACGTGATCATTGCATGACAGCCACGTGATCAGTGCATGATAGCCACGTGATGTGTGCATGAGTTACGTGATCAGTGTATGATCAGCCACGTGATCAGTGCATGATAGTCACGTGATCAGTGCATGATAGTCACGTGATCAGTGTGATCAGCCACGTGATCAGTGCATGATCAGCCACGTGATCAGTGCATGATAGCCACGTGATCAGTGCATGATCAGTCACGTGATCAGTGCATGATCAGCCACGTGATCAGTGCATGATCAGTCACGTGATCAGTGCATGATAGCACGTGATCATGCATGATCAGCCACGTGATCAGTGCATGATAGCCACGTGATCAGTGCATGATCAGTCACGTGATCAGTGCATGATCAGTCACGTGATCAGTGCATGATCAGCCACGTGATCAGTGCATGATCAGTCACGTGATCAGTGCATGATCAGCCACGTGATCAGTGCATGATCAGGCACGTGATCAGTGCATGATCAGCCACGTGATCAGTGCATGATAGCCACGTGATCAGTGCATGATCAGTCACGTGATCAGTGCATGATCAGTCACGTGATCAGTGCATGATCAGCCACGTGATCAGTGCATGATCAGCCACGTGATCAGTGCATGATCAATTACGTGATCAGTGCATGATCAGTCACGTGATCAGTACATGGTAGCTACGTGATCAGTGCATGATCAGCCACGTGATCAGTGCATGATAGCCACGTGATCAGTGCATGATCAGCCACGTGATCAGTGCATGATCAGTCACGTGATCAGTGTGATCAGCCACGTGATCAGTGCATGATAGCCACGTGATCAGTGCATGACAGCCACGTGATCAGTGCATGATAGCCACGTGATCAGTGCATGATCAGTCACGTGATCAGTGTGTGATCAGCCACGTGATCAGTGCATGATCAGCCACGTGATCAGTGCATGATCAGTTACGTGATCAGTGCATGATCAGTCACGTGATCAGTGCATGGTCAGCCACGTGATCAGTGCATGATCAGCCACGTGATCAGTGCATGATAGCCACGTGATCAGTGCATGATCATCACGTGATCAGTGTATGATCAGCCACGTGAACAGTGCATGCTCAGTCACGTGATCTGGGCCTGCTGAGCTGCGTGATTACTGTCTGCTCATCTGCTTGACAATTGCCAGCTGAGCTGCACGATTCCTGCCTGTCATCTGCTTGACAATTGCCAGCTGTGCTGCGTAATTCCTGCCTGCTCAGCTGCTTGATTATTGCCAGCTGAGCAGCATGATTCCTCACACCTGAGTTCCATGATTATTGCCTGCTGACTGTTTGATTCGTGCCTACTCAGCTCTTTGTTTATTGCCTCCAGAGGCACATGATCAGTGTATGATAGCAAACATGATCAGCGCATGATCAGTCACATGATCAGCGCCATTAAGTCACGTGATCACTACATGATAGTCATGTGATCAGTCCATGCTCAGTCACGGTATCAGTGCATGATCAGCCACGTGATCAGTGCATGATCTGTCACATGATTAGTGTATGATCATCCACGTGATCAGTGCATGGGCAGTCATGTGATCAGTGCATGATATAGACGTGATCAGTGCATGATCAGTCTCGTGATCAGTGCATGATAGCCACGTGATCAGTGCATGATCAGTCACCTGATGGGTGTATGATCATTCACGTGACCTGTACATGGTAGCTACATGATCATTGCATGATCAGCCACGTGAGTAGTGCATGATAGCCACGTGATCAGTGCATGATCAGTCACGTGATCAGTGCATGATCAGTCATGTGACCAGTACATGGTAGCTGCGTGATCATGGCATGATCAGCCACGTGAGCAGTGCATGATAGCCACGTGATCAGTGCATGATCAGTCACGTGATCAGTGCATGATCAGTCACGTGATCAGTGCATGATCAGCCACGTGATCAGTGCATGACAGGCACGTGATCAGTGTATGTCAGCCACGTGATCAGTGCATGATAGCCACGTGATCAGTGCATGATCAGTCACGTGATCAGTGCATGATCAGTTACGTGATCAGTGCATGATCAGCCACGTGATCAGTGCATGATCAGCCACGTGATCAGTGCATGATCAATTACGTGATCAGTGCATGATCAGTCACGTGACCAGTACATGGTAGCTACGTGATCATTGCATGATCAGCCACGTGATCAGTGCATGATAGCCACGTGATCAGTGCATGATAGCCACGTGATCAGTGCATGATCAGTCATGTGATACGTGTGTGATCAGCCACGTGATCAGTGCATGATATCCACGTGATCAGTGCATGACAGCCACGTGATCAGTGCATGATAGCCACGTGATCAGTGCATGATCAGTCACGTGATCATGTGTGATCAGCCACGTGATCAGTGCATGATCAGCCACGTGATCAGTGCATGATCAATTACGTGATCAGTGCATGATCAGTCACGTGACCAGTGCATGGTTGCTACGTGATCAGTGCATGATCAGCCACGTGATCAGTGCATGATAGCCACGTGATCAGTGCATGATCAGTCACGTGATCAGTGCATGATCAGTCACGTGAACAGTGCATGATCAGCCACGTGATCAGTGCATGATCAGTCACGTGATCAGTGCATGGTTGCCACGTGATCAGTGCATGACAGCCACGTGATCAGTGCATGATCAGTCACGTGATCAGTGCATGATCAGTCACGTGATCAGTATATGGTTGCCACGTGATCAGTGCATGACAGCCACGTGATCAGTGCATGATAGCCACGTGATCAGTGCATGAGTCACGTGATCAGTGCATGATCAGCCACGTGATCAGTGCATGATAGCCACGTGATCAGTGCATGATAGTCACGTGACAGTGTATGATCAGCCACGTGATCAGTGCATGATCAGCCACGTGATCAGTGCATGATCAGCCACGTGATCAGTGCATGATCAGTCACGTGATCAGTGCATGATCAGCCACGTGATCAGTGCATGATCAGTCACGTGATCAGTGCATGATAGCTGCGTGATCATGCATGATCAGCCACGTGATCAGTGCATGATAGCCACGTGATCAGTGCATGATCAGTCACGTGATCAGTGCATGATCAGTCACGTGATCAGTGCATGATCAGCACGTGATCAGTGCATGATCAGTCACGTGATCAGTGCATGATCAGCCACGTGATCAGTGCATGATCAGGCACGTGATCAGTGCATGATCAGCCACGTGATCAGTGCATGATAGCCACGTGATCAGTGCATGATCAGTCACGTGATCAGTGCATGATCAGTTATGTGATCAGTGCATGATCAGCCACGTGATCAGTGCATGATCAGCCACGTGATCAGTGCATGATCAATTACGTGATCAGTGCATGATCAGTCACGTGACCAGTACATGGTAGCTACGTGATCATTGCATGATCAGCCACGTGATCAGTGCATGATAGCCACGTGATCAGTGCATGATAGCCACGTGATCAGTGCATGATCAGTCATGTGATACGTGTGTGATCAGCCACGTGATCAGTGCATGATATCCACGTGATCAGTGCATGACAGCCACGTGATCAGTGCATGAGAGCCACGTGATCAGTGCATGATCAGTCACGTGATACATGTGTGATCAGCCACGTGATCAGTGCATGATGAGCCACGTGATCAGTGCAGGATCAATTACGTGATCAGTGCATGATCAGTCACGTGACCAGTACATGGTTGCTACGTGATCGTTGCATGATCAGCCACGTGAGCAGAGCATGATAGCCACGTGATCAGTGCATGATCAGTCACGTGATCAGTACATGATCAGTCACGTGAACAGTGCATGATCATTTACGTGATCTGTGCATGATCAGTCACGTGACCAGTATATGGTTGCTACGTGATCATTCCATGACGAGCCACGTGAGCAGTGCATGATAGCCACGTGATGTGTGCATGAGTTACGTGAGCAGAGTATGATCAGCCACGTGATCAGTGCATGAGTGCCACGTGATCAGTGCATGATATGTCACGTGACAGGTGTGTGATCAGCCACGTGAACAGTGCATGTTCAGCCACGTGATCAGTGCATGATAGCCACGTGATCAGTGCATGATCAGTTACGTGAGCAGTGTATGATCAGCCACGTGATCAGTGCATGGTCAGACACGTGAACAGTGTATGATCAGCCACGTGATCAGTGCATGATATCCAAGTGATCAGTGCATGATCATCACGTGATCAGTGTATGATCAGCCACGTGAACAGTGCATGCTCAGTCACGTGATCTGGGCCTGCTGAGCTGCGTGATTACTGTCTGCTCATCTGCTTGACAATTGCCAGCTGAGCTGCACGATTCCTGCCTGCTCAGCTGCTTGATTATTGCCAGCTGAGCAGCATGATTCCTCACACCTGTGTTCCATGATTATTGCCTGCTGACTGTTTGATTCGTGCCTACTCAGCTCTTTGTTTATTGCCTCCAGAGGCACATGATCAGTGTATGATAGCAAACATGATCAGCGCATGATCAGTCACATGATCAGCGCCATTAAGTCACGTGATCACTACATGATAGTCATGTGATCAGTCCATGCTCAGTCACGGTATCAGTGCATGATCAGCCACGTGATCAGTGCATGATCTGTCACAAGATTAGTGTATGATCATCCACGTGATCAGTGCATGGCAGTCATGTGATCAGTGCATGATATAGACGTGAACAGTGCATGATCAGTCTCGTGATCAGTGCATGATAGCCACGTGATCAGTGCATGATCAGTCACCTGATGGGTGTATGATCATTCACGTGACCTGTACATGGTAGCTACATGATCATTGCATGATCAGCCACGTGAGTAGTTCATGATAGCCACGTGATCACTGCATGATCAGTCACGTGATCAGTGCATGATCAGTCATGTGACCAGTACATGGTAGCTGCGTGATCATGCATGATCAGCCACGTGAGCAGTGCATGATAGCCACGTGATCAGTGCATGATCAGCACGTGATCAGTGCATGATCAGTCACGTGATCAGTGCATGATCAGCCACGTGATCAGTGCATGATCAGCCACGTGATCAGTGCATGATCAGTCACGTGATCAGTGCATGGTTGCACGTGATCAGTGCATGATCAGCCACGTGATCAGTGCATGATAGCCACGTGATCAGTGCATGATCAGCCACGTGATCAGTGCATGATCAGTCACGTGATCAGTGCATGATCAGCCACGTGATCAGTGCATGATCAGGCACGTGATCAGTGCATGATCAGCCACGTGATCAGTGCATGATAGCCACGTGATCAGTGCATGATAGCCACGTGATCAGTGCATGATCAGTCATGTGATACGTGTGTGATCAGCCACGTGATCAGTGCATGATATCCACGTGATCAGTGCATGACAGCCACGTGATCAGTGCATGAGAGCCACGGATCAGTGCATGATCAGTCACGTGATACATGTGTGATCAGCCACGTGATCAGTGCATGATGAGCCACGTGATCAGTGCAGGATCAATTACGTGATCAGTGCATGATCAGTCACGTGACCAGTACATGGTTGCTACGTGATCGTTGCATGATCAGCCACGTGAGCAGAGCATGATAGCCACGTGATCAGTGCATGATCAGTCACGTGATCAGTACATGATCAGTCACGTGAACAGTGCATGATCATTTACGTGATCTTTGCATGATCAGTCACGTGACCAGTATATGGTTGCTACGTGATCATTCCATGACGAGCCACGTGAGCAGTGCATGATAGCCACGTGATGCGTGCATGAGTTACGTGAGCAGAGTATGATCAGCCACGTGATCAGTGCATGAGTGCCACGTGATCAGTGCATGATATGTCACGTGACAGGTGTGTGATCAGCCACGTGAACAGTGCATGTTCAGCCACGTGATCAGTGCATGATAGCCACGTGATCAGTGCATGATCAGTTACGTGAGCAGTGTATGATCAGCCACGTGATCAGTGCATGGTCAGACACGTGAACAGTGTATGATCAGCCACGTGATCAGTGCATGATATCCAAGTGATCAGTGCATGATCATCACGTGATCAGTGTATGATCAGCCACGTGAACAGTGCATGCTCAGTCACGTGATCTGGGCCTGCTGAGCTGCGTGATTACTGTCTGCTCATCTGCTTGACAATTGCCAGCTGAGCTGCACGATTCCTGCCTGTCATCTGCTTGACAATTGCCAGCTGTGCTGCGTAATTCCTGCCTGCTCAGCTGCTTGATTATTGCCAGCTGAGCAGCATGATTCCTCACACCTGAGTTCCATGATTATTGCCTGCTGACTGTTTGATTCGTGCCTACTCAGCTCTTTGTTTATTGCCTCCAGAGGCACATGATCAGTGTATGATAGCAAACATGATCAGCGCATGATCAGTCACATGATCAGCGCCATTAAGTCACGTGATCACTACATGATAGTCATGTGATCAGTCCATGCTCAGTCACGGTATCAGTGCATGATCAGCCACGTGATCAGTGCATGATCTGTCACAAGATTAGTGTATGATCATCCACGTGATCAGTGCATGGGCAGTCATGTGATCAGTGCATGATATAGACGTGATCAGTGCATGATCAGTCTCGTGATCAGTGCATGATAGCCACGTGATCAGTGCATGATCAGTCACCTGATGGGTGTATGATCATTCACGTGACCTGTACATGGTAGCTACATGATCATTGCATGATCAGCCACGTGAGTAGTGCATGATAGCCACGTGATCACTGCATGATCAGTCACGTGATCAGTGCATGATCAGTCATGTGACCAGTACATGGTAGCTGCGTGATCATGGCATGATCAGCCACGTGAGCAGTGCATGATAGCCACGTGATCAGTGCATGATCAGACACGTGATCAGTGCATGATCAGTCACGTGATCAGTGCATGATCAGCCACGTGATCAGTGCATGATCAGGCACGTGATCAGTGCATGTCAGCCAAGTGATCAGTGCATGATAGCCACGTGATCAGTGCATGATCAGTCACGTGATCAGTGCATGATCAGTTACGTGATCAGTGTATGATCAGCCACGTGATCAGTGCATGATCAGCCACGTGATCAGTGCATGATCAATTACGTGATCAGTGCATGATCAGTCACGTGACCAGTACATGGTAGCTACGTGATCATTGCATGATCAGCCACGTGATCAGTGCATGATAGCCACGTGATCAGTGCATGATAGCCACGTGATCAGTGCATGATCAGTCATGTGATAGTGTGTGATCAGCCACGTGATCAGTGCATGATATCCACGTGATCAGTGCATGACAGCCACGTGATCAGTGCATGAGAGCCACGTGATCAGTGCATGATCAGTCACGTGATCATGTGTGATCAGCCACGTGATCAGTGCATGATGAGCCACGTGATCAGTGCATGATCAATTACGTGATCAGTGCATGATCAGTCACGTGACCAGTACATGGTTGCTACGTGATCGTGCATGATCAGCCACGTGAGCAGTGCATGATAGCCACGTGATCAGTGCATGATCAGTCACGTGATCAGTGCATGATCAGTCACGTGATCAGTGCATGATCATTTACGTGATCAGTGCATGATCAGTCACGTGATCAGTATATGGTTGCTACGTGATCATTGCATGACAGCCACGTGATCAGTGCATGATAGCCACGTGATGTGTGCATGAGCACGTGAGCAGAGTATGATCAGCCACGTGATCAGTGCATGAGAGCCACGTGATCAGTGCATGATATGTCACGTGACAGTGTGTGATCAGCCACGTGATCAGTGCATGTTCAGCCACGTGATCAGTGCATGATAGCCACGTGATCAGTGCATGATCAGTTACGTGATCAGTGTATGATCAGCCACGTGATCAGTGCATGATCAGTCACGTGATCAGTGCATGATAGCCACGTGATCAGTGCATGATCAGCCACGTGATCAGTGCATGATAGCCACGTGATCAGTGCATGATCAGCCACGTGATCAGTGCATGATCAGTCACGTGATCAGTGCATGATCAGCCACGTGATCAGTGCATGATCAGTCACGTGATCAGTGCATGATCAGCCACGTGATCAGTGCATGATCAGGCACGTGATCAGTGCATGATCAGCCAAGTGATCAGTGCATGATAGCCACGTGATCAGTGCATGATCAGTCACGTGATCAGTGCATGATCAGTTACGTGATCAGTGCATGATCAGCCACGTGATCAGTGCATGATCAGCCACGTGATCAGTGCATGATCAGTTACGTGATCAGTGCATGATCAGTCACGTGATCAGTACATGGTAGCTACGTGATCAGTGCATGATCAGCCACGTGATCAGTGCATGATAGCCACGTGATCAGTGCATGATAGCCACGTGATCAGTGCATGATCAGTCATGTGATACGTGTGTGATCAGCCACGTGATCAGTGCATGATATCCACGTGATCAGTGCATGACAGCCACGTGATCAGTGCATGATAGCCACGTGATCAGTGCATGATCAGTCACGTGATACATGTGTGATCAGCCACGTGATCAGTGCATGATGAGCCACGTGATCAGTGCATGATCAATTACGTGATCAGTGCATGATCAGTCACGTGACCAGTACATGGTTGCTACGTGATCGTTGCATGATCAGCCACGTGAGCAGAGCATGATAGCCACGTGATCAGTGCATGATCAGTCACGTGATCAGTACATGATCAGTCACGTGAACAGTGCATGATCATTTACGTGATCTGTGCATGATCAGTCACGTGACCAGTATATGGTTGCTACGTGATCATTCCATGACGAGCCACGTGAGCAGTGCATGATAGCCACGTGATGTGTGCATGAGTTACGTGAGCAGAGTATGATCAGCCACGTGATCAGTGCATGAGTGCCACGTGATCAGTGCATGATATGTCACGTGACAGGTGTGTGATCAGCCACGTGAACAGTGCATGTTCAGCCACGTGATCAGTGCATGATAGCCACGTGATCAGTGCATGATCAGTTACGTGAGCAGTGTATGATCAGCCACGTGATCAGTGCATGGTCAGACACGTGAACAGTGTATGATCAGCCACGTGATCAGTGCATGATATCCAAGTGATCAGTGCATGATCATCACGTGATCAGTGTATGATCAGCCACGTGAACAGTGCATGCTCAGTCACGTGATCTGGGCCTGCTGAGCTGCGTGATTACTGTCTGCTCATCTGCTTGACAATTGCCAGCTGAGCTGCACGATTCCTGCCTGCTCAGCTGCTTGATTATTGCCAGCTGAGCAGCATGATTCCTCACACCTGAGTTCCATGATTATTGCCTGCTGACTGTTTGATTCGTGCCTACTCAGCTCTTTGTTTATTGCCTCCAGAGGCACATGATCAGTGTATGATAGCAAACATGATCAGCGCATGATCAGTCACATGATCAGCGCCATTAAGTCACGTGATCACTACATGATAGTCATGTGATCAGTCCATGCTCAGTCACGGTATCAGTGCATGATCAGCCACGTGATCAGTGCATGATCTGTCACATGATTAGTGTATGATCATCCACGTGATCAGTGCATGGGCAGTCATGTGATCAGTGCATGATATAGACGTTAACAGTGCATGATCACTCTCGTGATCAGTGCATGATAGCCACGTGATCAGTGCATGATCAGTCACCTGATGGGTGTATGATCATTCACGTGACCTGTACATGGTAGCTACATGATCATTGCATGGTCAGCCACGTGAGTAGTGCATGATAGCCACGTGATCACTGCATGATCAGTCACGTGATCAGTGCATGATCAGTCATGTGACCAGTACATGGTAGCTGCGTGATCATGGCATGATCAGCCACGTGAGCAGTGCATGATAGCCACGTGATCAGTGCATGATCAGTCACGTGATCAGTGCATGATCAGTCACGTGATCAGTGCATGATCAGCCACGTGATCAGTGCATGATCAGTCACGTGATCAGTGCATGATCAGCCACGTGATCAGTGCATGATCAGGCACGTGATCAGTGCATGATCAGCCACGTGATCAGTGCATGATAGCCACGTGATCAGTGCATGATCAGCCACGTGATCAGTGCATGATCAGCCACGTGATCAGTGCATGATCATTACGTGATCAGTGCATGATCAGTCACGTGACCAGTACATGGTTGCTACGTGATCAGTGCATGATCAGCCACGTGATCAGTGCATGATAGCCACGTGATCAGTGCATGATCAGCCACGTGATCAGTGCATGATCAGTCACGTGATCAGTGCATGATCAGCCACGTGATCAGTGCATGATCAGACACGTGATCAGTGCATGATCAGTCACGTGATCAGTGCATGATAGCCACGTGATCAGTGCATGATCAGTCACGTGATCAGTGCATGATCAGTTACGTGATCAGTGCATGATCAGCCACGTGATCAGTGCATGATCAGCCACGTGATCAGTGCATGATCAATTACGTGATCAGTGCATGATCAGTCACGTGACCAGTGCATGGTAGCTACGTGATCAGTGCATGATCAGCCACGTGATCAGTGCATGATAGCCACGTGATCAGTGCATGATAGCCACGTGATCAGTGCATGATCAGTCATGTGATACGTGTGTGATCAGCCACGTGATCAGTGCATGATATCCACGTGATCAGTGCATGACAGCCACGTGATCAGTGCATGAGAGCCACGTGATCAGTGCATGATCAGTCACGTGATACATGTGTGATCAGCCACGTGATCAGTGCATGATGAGCCACGTGATCAGTGCATGATCAATTACGTGATCAGTGCATGATCAGTCACGTGACCAGTACATGGTTGCTACGTGATCGTTGCATGATCAGCCACGTGAGCAGAGCATGATAGCCACGTGATCAGTGCATGATCAGTCACGTGATCAGTACATGATCAGTCACGTGAACAGTGCATGATCATTTACGTGATCAGTGCATGATCAGTCACGTGACCAGTATATGGTTGCTACGTGATCATTCCATGACAGCCACGTGAGCAGTGCATGATAGCCACGTGATGTGTGCATGAGTTACGTGAGCAGAGTATGATCAGCCACGTGATCAGTGCATGAGTGCCACGAGATCAGTGCATGATATGTCACGTGACAGGTGTGTGATCAGCCACGTGAACAGTGCATGTTCAGCCACGTGATCAGTGCATGATAGCCACGTGATCAGTGCATGATCAGTTACGTGAGCAGTGTATGATCAGCCACGTGATCAGTGCATGGTCAGACACGTGAACAGTGTATGATCAGCCACGTGATCAGTGCATGATATCCAAGTGATCAGTGCATGATCATCACGTTATCAGTTTATGATCAGCCACGTGAAGAGTGCATGCTCAGTCACGTGATCAGGGCCTGCTGAGCTGCGTGATTACTGTCTGCTCATCTGCTTGACAATTGCCAGCTGAGCTGCACGATTCCTGCCTGTCATCTGCTTGACAATTGCCAGCTGTGCTGCGTAATTCCTGCCTGCTCAGCTGCTTGATTATTGCCAGCTGAGCAGCATGATTCCTCACACCTGAGTTCCATGATTATTGCCTGCTGACTGTTTGATTTGTGCCTACTCAGCTCTTTGTTTATTGCCTCCAGAGGCACATGATCAGTGTATGATAGAAAACATGATCAGCGCATGATCAGTCACATGATCAGCGCCATTAAGTCACGTGATCACTACATGATAGTCATGTGATCAGTCCATGCTCAGTCACAGTATCAGTGCATGATCAGCCACGTGATCAGTGCATGATCTGTCACATGATTAGTGTATGATCATCCACGTGATCAGTGCACATGCAGTCATGTGATCAGTGCATGATATAGACGTGATCAGTGCATGATCAGTCACGTGATCAGTGCATGATAGCCACGTGATCAGTGCATGATCAGTCACCTGATGGGTGTATGATCATTCACGTGACCAGTACATGGTAGCTACATGATCATTGCATGATCAGCCACGTGATCAGTGCATGATCAGCCACGTGATCAGTGCATGATCAGCCACGTGATCAGTGCATGATCAGCCACGTGATCAGTGCATGATAGCCAAGTGATCAGTGCATGATCATCACGTGATCAGTGTATGATCAGCCACGTGAACAGTGCATGATCAGTCACGTGATCAGGGCCTGCTGAGCTGCGTGATTACTGTCTGCTCATCTGCTTGACAATTGCCAGCTGAGCTGCACGATTCCTGCCTGTCATCTGCTTGACAATTGCCAGCTGTGCTGCGTAATTCCTGCCTGCTCAGCTGCTTGATTATTGCCAGCTGAGCAGCATGATTCCTCACACCTGTGTTCCATGATTATTGCCTGCTGACTGTTTGATTCGTGCCTACTCAGCTCTTTGTTTATTGCCTCCAGAGGCACATGATCAGTGTATGATAGCAAACATGATCAGCGCATGATCAGTCACATGATCAGCGCCATTAAGTCACGTGATCACTACATGATAGTCATGTGATCAGTCCATGCTCAGTCACGTATCAGTGCATGATCAGCCACGTGATCAGTGCATGATCTGTCACAATATTAGTGTATGATCATCCACGTGATCAGTGCATGGGCAGTCATGTGATCAGTGCATGATATAGACGTGATCAGTGCATGATCAGTCACGTGATCAGTGCATGATAGCCACGTGATCAGTGCATGATCAGTCACCTGATGGGTGTATGATCATTCACGTGACCTGTACATGGTAGCTACATGATCATTGCATGATCAGCCACGTGAGTAGTGCATGATAGCCACGTGATCAGTGCATGATCAGTCACGTGATCAGTGCATGATCAGTCATGTGACCAGTACATGGTAGCTGCGTGATCATGGCATGATCAGCCACGTGAGCAGTGCATGATAGCCACGTGATCAGTGCATGATCAGTCACGTGATCAGTGCATGATCAGTCACGTGATCAGTGCATGATCAGCCACGTGATCAGTGCATGATCAGTCACGTGATCAGTGCATGATCAGCCACGTGATCAGTGCATGATCAGGCACGTGATCAGTGTATGATCAGCCACGTGATCAGTGCATGATAGCCACGTGATCAGTGCATGATCAGTCACGTGATCAGTGCATGATCAGTTATGTGATCAGTGCATGATCAGCCACGTGATCAGTGCATGATCAGCCACATGATCAGTGCATGATCAATTACGTGATCAGTGCATGATCAGTCACGTGACCAGTACATGGTAGCGTGATCATTGCATGATCAGCCACGTGATCAGTGCATGATAGCCACGTGATCAGTGCATGATAGCCACGTGATCAGTGCATGATCAGTCATGTGATACGTGTGTGATCAGCCACGTGATCAGTGCATGATATCCACGTGATCAGTGCATGACAGCCACGTGATCAGTGCATGAGAGCCACGTGATCAGTGCATGATCAGTCACGTGATACATGTGTGATCAGCCACGTGATCAGTGCATGATGAGCCACGTGATCAGTGCAGGATCAATTACGTGATCAGTGCATGATCAGTCACGTGACCAGTACATGGTTGCTACGTGATCGTTGCATGATCAGCCACGTGAGCAGAGCATGATAGCCACGTGATCAGTGCATGATCAGTCACGTGATCAGTACATGATCAGTCACGTGAACAGTGCATGATCATTTACGTGATCTTTGCATGATCAGTCACGTGACCAGTATATGGTTGCTACGTGATCATTCCATGACGAGCCACGTGAGCAGTGCATGATAGCCACGTGATGTGTGCATGAGTTACGTGAGCAGAGTATGATCAGCCACGTGATCAGTGCATGAGTGCCACGTGATCAGTGCATGATATGTCACGTGACAGGTGTGTGATCAGCCACGTGAACAGTGCATGTTCAGCCACGTGATCAGTGCATGATAGCCACGTGATCAGTGCATGATCAGTTACGTGAGCAGTGTATGATCAGCCACGTGATCAGTGCATGGTCAGACACGTGAACAGTGTATGATCAGCCACGTGATCAGTGCATGATATCCAAGTGATCAGTGCATGATCATCACGTGATCAGTGTATGATCAGCCACGTGAACAGTGCATGCTCAGTCACGTGATCTGGGCCTGCTGAGCTGCGTGATTACTGTCTGCTCATCTGCTTGACAATTGCCAGCTGAGCTGCACGATTCCTGCCTGTCATCTGCTTGACAATTGCCAGCTGTGCTGCGTAATTCCTGCCTGCTCAGCTGCTTGATTATTGCCAGCTGAGCAGCATGATTCCTCACACCTGAGTTCCATGATTATTGCCTGCTGACTGTTTGATTCGTGCCTACTCAGCTCTTTGTTTATTGCCTCCAGAGGCACATGATCAGTGTATGATAGCAAACATGATCAGCGCATGATCAGTCACATGATCAGCGCCATTAAGTCACGTGATCACTACATGATAGTCATGTGATCAGTCCATGCTCAGTCACGGTATCAGTGCATGATCAGCCACGTGATCAGTGCATGATCAGCCAGGTGATCAGTTCATGATAGCCATGTGATCAGTGCATGATTAGTCACGTGATCAGTGCATGATCAGTCACGTGATCAGTGCATGATCAGCCACGTGATCAGTGCATGATCAGTCACCTGATGGGTGTATGATCAGTCACGTGACCAGTACATGGTAGCTACATGATCATTGCATGATCAGCCACGTGAGTAGTGCATGATAGCCACGTGATCAGTGCATGATCAGTCACGTGATCAGTGCATGATCAGTCATGTGATCAGTGCATGATCAGGCACGTGATCAGTGCATGATCAGCCACGTGATCAGTGCATGATAGCCACGTGATCAGTGCATGATCAGTCACGTGATCAGTGCATGATCAGTCACGTGATCAGTGCATGATCAGCCACGTGATCAGTGCATGATCAGCCACGTGATCAGTGCATGATCAGTCACGTGATCAGTGCATGATCAGTCACGTGATCAGTGCATGATAGCTACGTGATCAGTGCATGATCAGCCACGTGATCAGTGCATGATAGCCACGTGATCAGTGCATGATCAGTCACGTGATCAGTGCATGATCAGTTACGTGATCAGTGCATGATCAGTCACGTGATCAGTGCATGATAGCCACGTGATCAGTGCATGATCAGCCACGTGATCAGTGCATGATAGCCACGTGATCAGTGCATGATCAGTCACGTGATCAGTGCATGATCAGCCACGTGATCAGTGCATGAGTGCCACGTGATCAGTGCATGATCAGCCACGTGATCAGTGCATGATCAGCCACGTGATCAGTGCATGATCAGTTACGTGATCAGTGCATGATCAGTCACGTGATCAGTGCATGATCATCACGTGATCAGTGCATGATCAGTCATGTAGTCAGTGCATGATAGCCCGTGATCAGTGCATGATCAGTCCCGTGATCAGTGCATGATCAGCCACGTGATCAGTGCATGATAGCCACGTGATCAGTGCATGATCAGTCACGTGATCAGTGCATGATCAGCCACGTGATCAGTGCATGATCAGCCACGTGATCAGTGCATGACAGCCACGTGATCAGTGCATGATCATTCACGTGATCAGTGTGTGATCAGCCACGTGAACAGTGCATGCTCAGTCACGTGATCAGGGCCTGCTGAGCTGCGTGATTACTGTCTGCTCATCTGCTTGACAATTGCCAGCTGAGCTGCACGATTCCTGCCTGTCATCTGCTTGACAATTGCCACCTGTGCTGCATAATTCCTGCCTGCTCATCTGCTTGATTATTGCCAGCTGAGCAGCATGATTTCTCAGAGCTGAGTTCCATGATTATAGCCTGCCTACTCAGCTCTTTGTTCATTGCCTCCAGATGCACATGATCAGTGTATGACACCAAACATGATCAGCACATGATCAGTCACATGATCAGTGCATGATAAGCCACGTGATCAGTGCATGATCAGTCACGTGATCAGTGCATGATCAGTCATGTGACCAGTACATGGTAGCTGCGTGATCAGTGCATGATCAGCCACGTGATCAGTGCATGATAGCCACGTGATCAGTGCATGATCAGTCACGTGATCAGTGCATGATCAGTCACGTGATCAGTGCATGATCAGCCACGTGATCAGTGCATGATCAGTTACGTGATCAGTGCATGATCAGTCACGTGACCAGTACATGGTAGCTACGTGATCATTGCATGATCAGCCACGTGATCAGTGCATGATCAGCCACGTGATCAGTGCATGATCAGTTACGTGATCAGTGCATGATCAGCCACGTGATCAGTGCATGGTCAGACACGTGATCAGTGTATGATCAGCCACGTGATCAGTGCATGATAGCCACGTGATCAGTGCATGATCAATCACGTGATCAGTGTATGATCAGCCACGTGAACAGTGCATGCTCAGTCACGTGATCAGGGCCTGCTGAGCTGCATGATTACTGTCTGCTCATCTGCTTGACAATTGACAGCTGAGCTGCACGATTCCTGCCTGTCATCTGCTTGACAATTGCCAGCTGTGCTGTGTAATTCCTGCCTGCTCAGCTGCTTGATTATTGCCAGCTGAGCAGCATGATTCCTCACAGCTGAGTTCCATGATTATTGCCTGCTGACTGTTTGATTCGTGCCTACTCAGCTCTTTGTTTATTGCCTCCAGAGGCACATGATCAGTGTATGATAGCAAACATGATCAGCGCATGATCAGTCACATGATCAGCACCATTAAGTCACGTGATCAGTACATGATAGTCATGTGATCAGTCCATGCTCAGTCATGGTATCAGTGCATGATCAGCCACGTGATCAGTGCATGATCAGCCACGTGATCAGTGCATGATCAGCCACGTGATCAGTGCATGATCAGTCACGTGATCAGTGCATGATCAGTCACGTGATCAGTGTATGATCAGCCACGTGATCAGTGCATGATCAGTCACGTGATCAGGCATGCTGAGCTGCGTGATTACTGTCTGCTCATCTGCTTGACAATTGCCAGCTGAGCTGCACGATTCCTGCCTGTCATCTGCTTGACAATTGCCACCTGTGCTGCGTAATTCCTGCCTGCTCATCTACTTGATTATTGCCAGCTGAGCAGCATGATTTCTCAGAGCTGAGTTCCATGATTATACCCTGCTGACTGACTCCTGCCTACTCAGCTCTATGTTCATTGCCTCCAGAGGCACATGATCAGTGTATGACACCAAACATGATCAGTGCATGATCAGTCACATGATCAGTGCATGATAAGCCACGTGATCAGTGCATGATCAGTTACGTGATCAGTGCATGATCAGTCACGTGACCAGTGCATGATAGCCACGTGATCAGTGCATGATCAGCCACGTGATCAGTGCATGATCAGCCACGTGATCAGTGCATGATCAGTCACGTGATCAGTGCATGATAGCACGTGATCAGTGCATGATCAGCCACGTGATCAGTGCATGATAGCCACGTGATCAGTGCATGATCAGCCACGTGATCAGTGCATGATCAGCCACGTGATCAGTGCATGGTCAGACACGTGATCAGTGTATGATCAGCCACGTGATCAGTGCATGATATCCACGTGATCAGTGCATGATCAGTCACGTGATCAGTGTATGATCAGCCACGTGAACAGTGCATGCTCAGTCACGTGATCAGGGCCTGCTGAGCTGCGTGATTACTGTCTGCTCATCTGCTTGACAATTGCCAGCTGAGCTGCACGATTCCTGCCTGTCATCTGCTTGACAATTGCCAGCTGTGCTGCGTAATTCCTGCCTGCTCAGCTGCTTGATTATTGCCAGCTGAGCAGCATGATTCCTCACACCTGAGTTCCATGATTATTGCCTGCTGACTGTTTGATTCGTGCCTACTCAGCTCTTTGTTTATTGCCTCCAGAGGCACATGATCAGTGTATGATAGCAAACATGATCAGCGCATGATCAGTCACATGATCAGCGCCATTAAGTCACGTGATCACTACATGATAGTCATGTGATCAGTCCATGCTCAGTCACGGTATCAGTGCATGATCAGCCACGTGATCAGTGCATGATCAGCCACGTGATCAGTGCATGATAGCCATGTGATCAGTGCATGATCAGTCACGTGATCAGTGCATGATCAGTCAGGTGATCAGTGCATGATCAGCCACGTGATCAGTGCATGATCAGTCACCTGATGGGTGTATGATCAGTCACGTGACCAGTACATGGTAGCTACATGATCATTGCATGATCAGCCACGTGAGTAGTGCATGATAGCCACGTGATCAGTGCATGATCAGTCACGTGATCAGTGCATGATCAGTCATGTGATCAGTGCATGATCAGGCACGTGATCAGTGCATGATCAGCCACGTGATCAGTGCATGATAGCCACGTGATCAGTGCATGATCAGTCACGTGATCAGTGCATGATCAGTCACGTGATCAGTGCATGATCAGCCACGTGATCAGTGCATGATCAGCCACGTGATCAGTGCATGATCAATTACGTGATCAGTGCATGATCAGTCACGTGACCAGTACATGGTAGCTACGTGATCATTGCATGATCAGCCACGTGATCAGTGCATGATAGCCACGTGATCAGTGCATGATCAGTCACGTGATCAGTGCATGATCAGTTACGTGATCAGTGCATGATCAGTCACGTGACCAGTGCATGATAGCTACGTGATCATGCATGACAGCCACGTGATCAGTGCATGATAGCCACGTGATCAGTGCATGATCAGTCACGTGATCAGTGCATGATCAGCCACGTGATCAGTGCATGAGTGCCACGTGATCAGTGCATGATCAGCCACGTGATCAGTGCATGATCAGCCACGTGATCAGTGCATGATCAGTCACGTGATCAGTGCATGATCAGTCACGTGATCAGTGCATGATCATCACGTGATCAGTGCATGATCAGTCATGTATCAGTGCATGATAGCCCGTGATCAGTGCATGATCAGTCCCGTGATCAGTGCATGATCAGCCACGTGATCAGTGCATGATAGCTACGTGATCAGTGCATGATCAGTCACGTGATCAGTGCATGATCAGCCACGTGATCAGTGCATGATCAGCCACGTGATCAGTGCATGACAATTACGTGATCAGTGCATGATCATTCACGTGATCAGTGTGTGATCAGCCACGTGAACAGTGCATGCTCAGTCACGTGATCAGGGCCTGCTGAGCTGCGTGATTACTGTCTGCTCATCTGCTTGACAATTGCCAGCTGAGCTGCACGATTCCTGCCTGTCATCTGCTTGACAATTGCCAGCTGTGCTGCATAATTCCTGCCTGCTCAGCTACTTGATTATTGCCAGCTGAGCAGCATGATTTCTCAGAGCTGAGTTCCATGATTATAGCCTGCCTACTCAGCTCTTTGTTCATTGCCTCCAGATGCACATGATCAGTGTGTGATACCAAACATGATCAGCACATGATCAGTCACATGATCAGTGCATGATAAGCCACGTGATCAGTGCATGATCAGTCACGTGATCAGTGCATGATCAGTCATGTGATCAGTACATGGTAGCTGCGTGATCAGTGCATGATCAGCCACGTGATCAGTGCATGATAGCCACGTGATCAGTGCATGATCAGTCACGTGATCAGTGCATGATCAGTCACGTGATCAGTGCATGATCAGCCACGTGATCAGTGCATGATCAGTTACGTGATCAGTGCATGATCAGTCACGTGACCAGTACATGGTAGCCACGTGATCAGTGCATGATCAGCCACGTGATCAGTGCATGATCAGCCACGTGATCAGTGCATGATCAGTCACGTGATCAGTGCATGATCAGCCACGTGATCAGTGCATGGTCAGACACGTGATCAGTGTATGATCAGCCACGTGATCAGTGCATGATATCCAAGTGATCAGTGCATGATCAATCACGTGATCAGTGTATGATCAGCCACGTGAACAGTGCATGCTCAGTCACGTGATCAGGGCCTGCTGAGCTGCGTGATTACTGTCTGCTCATCTGCTTGACAATTGCCAGCTGAGCTGCACGATTCCTGCCTGTCATCTGCTTGACAATTGCCAGCTGTGCTGTGTAATTCCTGCCTGCTCAGCTGCTTGATTATTGCCAGCTGAGCAGCATGATTCCTCACAGCTGAGTTCCATGATTATTGCCTGCTGACTGTTTGATTCGTGCCTACTCAGCTCTTTGTTTATTGCCTCCAGAGGCACATGATCAGTGTATGATAGCAAACATGATCAGCGCATGATCAGTCACATGATCAGCGCCATTAAGTCACGTGATCAGTGCATGATAGTCATGTGATCAGTCCATGCTCAGTCACGGTATCAGTGCATGATCAGCCACGTGATCAGTGCATGATCTGTCACGTGATTAGTGTATGATCATCCACGTGATCAGTGCATGATCAGTCACGTGATCAGTACATGGTTGCTACGTGATCGTGCATGATCAGCCACGTGAGCAGTGCATGATAGCCACGTGATCAGTGCATGATCAGTCACGTGATCAGTGCATGATCAGTCACGTGAACAGTGCATGATCATTTACGTGATCTTGCATGATCAGTCACGTGACCAGTATATGGTAGCTACGTGATCATTCCATGACAGCCACGTGAGCAGTGCATGATAGCCACGTGATGTGTGCATGAGTTACGTGAGCAGAGTATGATCAGCCACGTGATCAGTGCATGAGTGCCACGTGATCAGTGCATGATATGTCACGTGACAGGTGTGTGATCAGCCACGTGAACAGTGCATGTTCAGCCACGTGATCAGTGCATGATAGCCACGTGATCAGTGCATGATCAGTTACGTGAGCAGTGTATGATCAGCCACGTGATCAGTGCATGGTCAGACACGTGAACAGTGTATGATCAGCCACGTGATCAGTGCATGATATCCAAGTGATCAGTGCATGATCATCACGTGATCAGTGTATGATCAGCCACGTGAACAGTGCATGCTCAGTCACGTGATCTGGGCCTGCTGAGCTGCGTGATTACTGTCTGCTCATCTGCTTGACAATTGCCAGCTGAGCTGCACGATTCCTGCCTGTCATCTGCTTGACAATTGCCAGCTGTGCTGCGTAATTCCTGCCTGCTCAGCTGCTTGATTATTGCCAGCTGAGCAGCATGATTCCTCACACCTGAGTTCCATGATTATTGCCTGCTGACTGTTTGATTCGTGCCTACTCAGCTCTTTTTTTATTGCCTCCAGAGGCAAATGATCAGTGTATGATAGCAAACATGATCAGCGCATGATCAGTCACATGATCAGAGCCATTAAGTCACGTGATCACTACATGATAGTCATGTGATCAGTCCATGCTCAGTCACGGTATCAGTGCATGATCAGCCACGTGATCAGTGCATGATCAGCCAGGTGATCATTTCATGATAGCTATGTGATCAGTTCATGATTTGTCACGTGATCTGTGAATGACCAGGCAGGTGATCAGTGTATGATCAGCGACGTGATCAATGCATGATCCGTCACCTAATGGGTGTATGATCAGTCACCTGACCGGTACATGGTAGCTACATGATCATTGCATGATCAGCCACGTGAGTGGTGCATGATAGCCACGTGATCAGTGCATATTCAATCACGTGTTCAGTGCATGATCAGTCATGTAATCTGTGCATGACCAGGCACCTGATCAGTGTATGACCAGCCAAGTGATCAGTGCATGATAGCCACGTGATCAGTGCATGATCAGTGACGTGACAGGTGTGTGATCAGCCACGCGAACAGTGCATGTTCAGCCACGTGATCAGTGCATGATAGCCACGTGATCAGTGCATGATCAGTTACGTGAGCAGTGTATGATCAGCCACGTGATCAGTGCATGGTCAGACACGTGAACAGTGTATGATCAGCCACGTGATCAGTGCATGATATCCAAGTGATCAGTGCATGATCATCACGTGATCAGTGTATGATCAGCCACGTGAACAGTGCATGCTCAGTCACGTGATCTGGGCCTGCTGAGCTGCGTGATTACTGTCTGCTCATCTGCTTGACAATTGCCAGCTGAGCTGCACGATTCCTGCCTGTCATCTGCTTGACAATTGCCAGCTGTGCTGCGTAATTCCTGCCTGCTCAGCTGCTTGATTATTGCCAGCTGAGCAGCATGATTCCTCACACCTGAGTTCCATGATTATTGCCTGCTGACTGTTTGATTCGTGCCTACTCAGCTCTTTGTTTATTGCCTCCAGAGGCAAATGATCAGTGTATGATAGCAAACATGATCAGCGCATGATCAGTCACATGATCAGAGCCATTAAGTCACGTGATCACTACATGATAGTCATGTGATCAGTCCATGCTCAGTCACGGTATCAGTGCATGATCAGCCACGTGATCAGTGCATGATCAGCCAGGTGATCATTTCATGATAGCTATGTGATCAGTTCATGATTTGTCACGTGATCTGTGAATGACCAGGCAGGTGATCAGTGTATGATCCGTCACCAAATGGGTGTGTGATCAGTCACCTGACCGGTACATGGTAGCTACATGATCATTGCATGATCAGCCACGTGAGTAGTGCATGATAGCCACGTGATCAGTGCATGATCAGTCACGTGTTCAGTGCATGATCAGTCATGTAATCTGTGCATGACCAGGCACCTGATCAGTGTATGACCAGCCAAGTGATCAGTGCATGATAGCCACGTGATCAGTGCATGATCAGTGACGTGACAGGTGTGTGATCAGCCACGTGAACAGTGCATGGTCAGACACGTGAACAGTGTATGATCAGCCACGTGATCAGTGCATGATATCCAAGTGATCAGTGCATGATCATCACGTGATCAGTGTAAGATCAGCCACGTGAACAGTGCATGCTCAGTCACGTGATCTGGGCCTGCTGAGCTGCGTGATTACTGTCTGCTCATCTGCTTGACAATTGCCAGCTGAGCTGCACGATTCCTGCCTGTCATCTGCTTGACAATTGCCAGCTGTGCTGCGTAATTCCTGCCTGCTCAGCTGCTTGATTATTGCCAGCTGAGCAGCATGATTCCTCACACCTGAGTTCCATGATTATTGCCTGCTGACTGTTTGATTCGTGCCTACTCAGCTCTTTGTTTATTGCCTCCAGAGGCAAATGATCAGTGTATGATAGCAAACATGATCAGCGCATGATCAGTCACATGATCAGAGCCATTAAGTCACGTGATCACTACATGATAGTCATGTGATCAGTCCATGCTCAGTCACGGTATCAGTGCATGATCAGCCACGTGATCAGTGCATGATCAGCCAGGTGATCATTTCATGATAGCTATGTGATCAGTTCATGATTTGTCACGTGATCTGTGAATGACCAGGCAGGTGATCAGTGTATGATCAGCGACGTGATCAATGCATGATCCGTCACCTAATGGGTGTATGATCAGTCACCTGACCGGTACATGGTAGCTACATGATCATTGCATGATCAGCCACGTGAGTGGTGCATGATAGCCACGTGATCAGTGCATATTCAATCACGTGTTCAGTGCATGATCAGTCATGTAATCTGTGCATGACCAGGCACCTGATCAGTGTATGACCAGCCAAGTGATCAGTGCATGATAGCCACGTGATCAGTGCATGATCAGTGACGTGATCAGTGCATGATCAGTCACGTGATCAGTGGATGATCAGCCACGTGATCAGTGCATGATCAGCCACATGATCAGTGCATGATCAATTACGTGATCAGTGCATGATCAGTCACGTGACCAGTACATGGTAGCTACGTGATCATTGCCAGATCAGCCACGTGAGCAGAGCATGATAGCCACGTGATCAGTGCATGATCAGTCACGTGAACAGTGCATGATCATTTACATGATCTTTGCATGATCAGTCACGTGACCAGTATATGGTAGCTACGTGATCATTCGATGACGAGCCACGTGAGCAGTGCATGATAGCCACGTGATGTGTGCATGATCAGTTACGTGAGCAGAGTATGATCAGCCACGTGATCAGTGCATGAGTGCCACGTGATCAGTGCATGATCAACCACGTGATCAGTGCATGATCAGCCACATGACCAGTGCATGATCAATTACATGATCAGTGCATGGTCAGTCACGTGATCAGTGCATGATCATCACGTGGTCAGTGCATGTGGAGTCATGTAGTCAATGCATGATAGCGCCGTAATCAGTGGACGATCAGTCCCGTGATGAGTGTATGATCAGCCAAGTGATCAGTGAAAGATATCTACGTGATCAGTGCATGATCAGTTACATGATCAGCGCATGATCAGCCACGTCATCAGTGCATGATAGCCACGTGAGCAGTGCATACAATTACGTGATCAGTGCATGATCATTCACGTGATAGGTGTGTGATCAGCGACGTGAACAGTGCATGCTCAGTCACGTGATCAGGGCCTGCTGAGCTGCGTGATTACTGTCTGCTCATGTGCTTGACAATTGCCAGCTGAGATGTACGATTCCTGCCTGTCATCTCCTTGACAATTGCCACCTGTGCTGCATAATTCCTGCCTGCTCATCTACTTGATTATTGCCAGCTGAGCAGCATGATTTCTCAGAGCTGAGTTCCATGATTATAGCCTGCCTACTCAGCTCTTTGTTCATTGCCTCCAGATGCACATGATCAGTGTGTGACACCAAATATAATCAGCACATGATCAGTCACATGATGAATGCATGATAAGCCAGGTGATCAGTGCATGATCAATTACGTGATCAGTGCATGATCACTCATGTAACCACTACATGGTAGCTGCGTGATCACTGCATGATCAGCCAGGTGAGCAGTGCATGATAGCCACGTGATCAGTGCATGATCAGTCACGTGATCAGTGCATGATCAGTCATGTGTTCAGTGCATGATCAGCCACGTGATCAGTGCATGATCAGTTACGTGATCAGTGCATGATCACTCACGGGACCAGTACATGGTAGCTACAGTGCATGATCAGTCACGTGACCAGTACATGGTAGCTACGTGATCATTGCCAGATCAGCCACGTGAGCAGAGCATGATAGCCACGTGATCAGTGCATGATCAGTCACGTGAACAGTGCATGATCATTTACATGATCTTTGCATGATCAGTCACGTGACCAGTATATGGTAGCTACGTGATCATTCGATGATGAGCCACGTGAGCAGTGCATGATAGCCACGTGATGTGTGCATGATCAGTTACGTGAGCAGAGTATGATCAGCCACGTGATCAGTGCATGAGTGCCACGTGATCAGTGCATGATCAACCACGTGATCAGTGCATGATCAGCCACATGACCAGTGCATGATCAATTACATGATCAGTGCATGGTCAGTCACGTGATCAGTGCATGATCATCACGTGGTCAGTGCATGTGGAGTCATGTAGTCAATGCATGATAGCGCCGTAATCAGTGGACGATCAGTCCCGTGATGAGTGTATGATCAGCCAAGTGATCAGTGAAAGATATCTACGTGATCAGTGCATGATCAGTTACATGATCAGCGCATGATCAGCCACGTGATCAGTGCATGATAGCCACGTGAGCAGTGCATACAATTACGTGATCAGTGCATGATCATTCACGTGATAGGTGTGTGATCAGCGACGTGAACAGTGCATGCTCTGTCACGTGATCAGGGCATGCTGAGCTGCGTGATTACTGTCTGCTCATGTGCTTGACAATTGCCAGCTGAGATGTACGATTCCTGCCTGTCATCTCCTTGACAATTGCCACCTGTGCTGCATAATTCCTGCCTGCTCATCTACTTGATTATTGCCAGCTGAGCAGCATGATTTCTCAGAGCTGAGTTCCATGATTATAGCCTGCCTACTCAGCTCTTTGTTCATTGCCTCCAGATGCACATGATCAGTGTGTGACACCAAATATAATCAGCACATGATCAGTCACATGATGAATGCATGATAAGCCAGGTGATCAGTGCATGATCAATTACATGATCAGTGCATGATCACTCATGTAACCACTACATGGTAGCTGCGTGATCACTGCATGATCAGCCAGGTGAGCAGTGCATGATAGCCACGTGATCAGTGCATGATCAGTCACGTGATCAGTCATGTGTTCAGTGCATGATCAGCCACGTGATCAGTGCATGATCAATTACGTGATCAGTGCATGATCACTCACGGGACCAGTACATGGTAGCTACGTGATCATTGCATGATCAGCCACGTGATCAGTGCATGATCAATTACGTGATCAGTGCATGATCAGTTACGTGAGCAGTGTATGATCAGCCACGTGATCAGTGCATGGTCAGACCCGTGAACAGTGTATGATTAGCCACGTGATCAATGCATGATATCCAAGTGATCAGTGCATGATCAATCACGTGATCAGTGTATGATCAGCCACGTGAACAGTGCATGCTCAGTCACGTGACCAGGGCCTGCTGAGCTGCATGATTACTGTCTGCTCATCTGCTTGACAATTGCCAGCTGAGCTGCACGATTCCTGCCTGTCATCTGCTTGACAATTGCCAGCTGTGCTGTGTGATTCCTGCCTGCTCAGCTGCTTGATTATTGCCAGCTGAGCAGCATGATTCCTCACAGCTGAGTTCCATGATTATTGCCTGCTGACTGTTTGATTCGTGCCTACTCAGCTCTTTGTTTATTGCCTCCAGAGGCACATGATCAGTGTATGATAGCAAACATGCTCAGCGCATGATCAGTCACATGGTCAGCACCATTAAGTCACGTGATCACTACATGATAGTCATGTGATCAGTCCATGCTCAGTCATGGTATCAGTGCATGATCAGCCACGTGATCAGTGCATGATAGCCACGTGATCATTGCAAGACAGCTACGTGATCAGTGCATGATCAGTCACATGATCAGTGCATGATCAGTCACGTGATAGGTGTGTGAAAAGCCATGTGAACAGTGCATGCTCAGTCACGTGATCAGGACTGCTGAGCTGCGTGATTACTGTCTGCTCATCTGCTTGACAATTTCCAGCTGAGCTGCACGATTCCTGCCTGTCATCTCCTTGACAATTGCCACCTGTGCTGCGTAATTCCTGCCTGCTCATCTACTTGATTATTGCCAGCTGAGCAGCATGATTTCTCAGAGCTGAGTTCCACGATTATACCCTGCTGACTGACTCCTGCCTACTCAGCTCTATGTTCATTGCCTCCAGAGGCACATGATCCGTGTGTGACACCAAACATGATCAGCACATGATCAGTCACATGATCAATGCATGATAAGCCAGGTGATCAGTGCATGATCAATTGTGATCAGTGCATGATCAGTCATGTGACCAGTACATGGTAGCTGCGTGATCATTGCATGATCAGCCACGTGAGCAGTGCATGATCAGCCACGTGATCAGTGCATGATCAGTCACGTGACCAGTATATGGTAGCTAGGTGATCATTTCATGATCAGCCATGTGATCTGTGCATGATAGCCACGTGATCACTGCATGATAGCCACGTGATCAGTGCATGATCAGTCACGTGATCAGTGGCATGGTCAGACACGTGAAGAGTGTATGATCAGCCACGTGATCAGTGCATGATATCCAAGTGATCAGTGCATGATCAATCACGTGATCAGTGTATGATCAGCCAGGTGAACAGTGCATGCTCAGTCACGGGATCAGGGCCTGCTGAGCTGCGTGATTCCTGTCTGCTCATCTGCTTGACAATTGCCAGCTGAGCTGCACGATTCCTGCCTGTCATCTGCTTGACAATTGCCAGCTGTGCTGCGTAATTCCTGCCTGCTCAGCTGCTTGATTATTGCCAGCTGAGCAGCATGATTCCTCACACCTGAGTTCCATGATTATTGCCTGCTGACTGTTTGATTCGTGCCTACTCAGCTCTTTGTTTATTGCCTCCAGAGGCAAATGATCAGTGTATGATAGCAAACATGATCAGCGCATGATCAGTCACATGATCAGAGCCATTAAGTCACGTGATCACTACATGATAGTCATGTGATCAGTCCATGCTCAGTCACGGTATCAGTGCATGATCAGCCACGTGATCAGTGCATGATCAGCCAGGTGATCATTTCATGATAGCTATGTGATCAGTTCATGATTTGTCACGTGATCTGTGAATGACCAGGCAGGTGATCAGTGTATGATCAGCGAAGTGATCAATGCATGATCCGTCACCTAATGGGTGTATGATCAGTCACCTGACCGGTACATGGTAGCTACATGATCATTGCATGATCAGCCACGTGAGTAGTGCATGATAGCCACGTGATCAGTGCATATTCAATCACGTGTTCAGTGCATGATCAGTCATGTAATCTGTGCATGACCAGGCACGTGATCAGTGTATGACCAGCCAAGTGATCAGTGCATGATAGCCACGTGATCAGTGCATGATCAGTGACGTGATCAGTGCATGATCAGCCACATGATCAGTGCATGATCAATTACGTGATCAGTGCATGATCAGTCACGTGACCAGTACATGGTAGCTACGTGATCATTGCCAGATCAGCCACGTGAGCAGAGCATGATAGCCACGTGATCAGTGCATGATCAGTCACGTGAACAGTGCATGATCATTTACATGATCTTTGCATGATCAGTCACGTGACCAGTATATGGTAGCTACGTGATCATTTGATGACGAGCCACGTGAGCAGTGCATGATAGCCACGTGATGTGTGCATGATCAGTTACGTGAGCAGAGTATGATCAGCCACGTGAGCAGAGTATGATCAGCCACGTGATCAGTGCATGAGTGCCACGTGATCAGTGCATGATCAACCACGTGATCAGTGCATGATCAGCCACATGACCAGTGCATGATCAATTACATGATCAGTGCATGGTCATTCACGTGATCAGTGCATGATCATCACGTGGTCAGTGCATGTGGAGTCATGTAGTCAATGCATGATAGCGCCGTAATCAGTGGACGATCAGTCCCGTGATGAGTGTATGATCAGCCAAGTGATCAGTGAAAGATATCTACGTGATCAGTGCATGATCAGTTACATGATCAGCGCATGATCAGCCACGTCATCAGTGCATGATAGCCACGTGAGCAGTGCATACAATTACGTGATCAGTGCATGATCATTCACGTGATAGGTGTGTGATCAGCGACGTGAACAGTGCATGCTCAGTCACGTGATCAGGGCCTGCTGAGCTGCGTGATTACTGTCTGCTCATGTGCTTGACAATTGCCAGCTGAGCTGTACGATTCCTGCCTGTCATCTCCTTGACAATTGCCACCTGTGCTGCATAATTCCTGCCTGCTCATCTACTTGATTATTGCCAGCTGAGCAGCATGATTTCTCAGAGCTGAGTTCCATGATTATAGCCTGCCTACTCAGCTCTTTGTTCATTGCCTCCAGATGCACATGATCAGTGTGTGACACCAAATATAATCAGCACATGATCAGTCACATGATGAATGCATGATAAGCCAGGTGATCAGTGCATGATCAATTACGTGATCAGTGCATGATCACTCATGTAACCACTACATGGTAGCTGCGTGATCACTGCATGATCAGCCAGGTGAGCAGTGCATGATAGCCACGTGATCAGTGCATGATCAGTCACGTGATCAGTGCATGATCAGTCATGTGTTCAGTGCATGATCAGCCACGTGATCAGTGCATGATCAATTACGTGATCAGTGCATGATCACTCACGGGACCAGTACATGGTAGCTACGTGATCATTGCATGATCAGCCACGTGATCAGTGCATGATCAATTACGTGATCAGTGCATGATCAGTTACGTGAGCAGTGTATGATCAGCCACGTGATCAGTGCATGGTCAGACCCGTGAACAGTGTATGATTAGCCACGTGATCAATGCATGATATCCAAGTGATCAGTGCATGATCAATCACGTGATCAGTGTATGATCAGCCACGTGAACAGTGCATGCTCAGTCACGTGACCAGGGCCTGCTGAGCTGCATGATTACTGTCTGCTCATCTGCTTGACAATTGCCAGCTGAGCTGCACGATTCCTGCCTGTCATCTGCTTGACAATTGCCAGCTGTGCTGTGTAATTCCTGCCTGCTCAGCTGCTTGATTATTGCCAGCTGAGCAGCATGATTCCTCACAGCTGAGTTCCATGATTATTGCCTGCTGACTGTTTCATTCGTGCCTACTCAGCTCTTTGTTTATTGCCTCCAGAGGCACATGATCAGTGTATGATAGCAAACATGCTCAGCGCATGATCAGTCACATGGTCAGCACCATTAAGTCACGTGATCACTACATGATAGTCATGTGATCAGTCCATGCTCAGTCATGGTATCAGTGCATGATCAGCCACGTGATCAGTGCATGATAGCCACGTGATCATTGCAAGACAGCTACGTGATCAGTGCATGATCAGTCACATGATCAGTGCATGATCAGTCACGTGATAGGTGTGTGAAAAGCCATGTGAACAGTGCATGCTCAGTCACGTGATCAGGGACTGCTGAGCTGCGTGATTACTGTCTGCTCATCTGCTTGACAATTTCCAGCTGAGCTGCACGATTCCTGCCTGTCATCTCCTTGACAATTGCCACCTGTGCTGCGTAATTCCTGCCTGCTCATCTACTTGATTATTGCCAGCTGAGCAGCATGATTTCTCAGAGCTGAGTTCCACGATTATACCCTGCTGACTGACTCCTGCCTACTCAGCTCTATGTTCATTGCCTCCAGAGGCACATGATCCGTGTGTGACACCAAACATGATCAGCACATGATCAGTCACATGATCAATGCATGATAAGCCAGGTGATCAGTGCATGATCAATTATGTGATCAGTGCATGATCAGTCATGTGACCAGTACATGGTAGCTGCGTGATCATTGCATGATCAGCCACGTGAGCAGTGCATGATCAGCCACGTGATCAGTGCATGATCAGTCACGTGACCAGTATATGGTAGCTAGGTGATCATTTCATGATCAGCCATGTGATCTGTGCATGATAGCCACGTGATCACTGCATGATAGCCACGTGATCAGTGCATGATCAGTCACGTGATCAGTGCATGGTCAGACACGTGAAGAGTGTATGATCAGCCACGTGATCAGTGCATGATATCCAAGTGATCAGTGCATGATCAATCACGTGATCAGTGTATGATCAGCCAGGTGAACAGTGCATGCTCAGTCACGGGATCAGGGCCTGCTGAGCTGCGTGATTCCTGTCTGCTCATCTGCTTGACAATTGCCAGCTGAGCTGCACGATTCCTGCCTGTCATCTGCTTGACAATTGCCAGCTGTGCTTCGTAATTCCTGCCTGCTCAGCTGCTTGATTATTGCCAGCTGAGCAGCATGATTCCTCACACCTGAGTTCCATGATTATTGCCTGCTGACTGTTTGATTCGTGCCTACTCAGCTCTTTGTTTATTGCCTCCAGAGGCAAATGATCAGTGTATGATAGCAAACATGATCAGCGCATGATCAGTCACATGATCAGAGCCATTAAGTCACGTGATCACTACATGATAGTCATGTGATCAGTCCATGCTCAGTCACGGTATCAGTGCATGATCAGCCACGTGATCAGTGCATGATCAGCCAGGTGATCATTTCATGATAGCTATGTGATCAGTTCATGATTTGTCACGTGATCTGTGAATGACCAGGCAGGTGATCAGTGTATGATCAGCGACGTGATCAATGCATGATCCGTCACCTAATGGGTGTATGATCAGTCACCTGACCGGTACATGGTAGCTACATGATCATTGCATGATCAGCCACGTGAGTAGTGCATGATAGCCACGTGACCAGTGCATATTCAATCACGTGTTCAGTGCATGATCAGTCATGTAATCTGTGCATGACCAGGCACCTGATCAGTGTATGACCAGCCAAGTGATCAGTGCATGATAGCCACGTGATCAGTGCATGATCAGTGACGTGATCAGTGCATGATCAGTCACGTGATCAGTGGATGATCAGCCACGTGATCAGTGCATGATCAGCCACATGATCAGTGCATGATCAATTACGTGATCAGTGCATGATCAGTCACGTGACCAGTACATGGTAGCTACGTGATCATTGCCAGATCAGCCACGTGAGCAGAGCATGATAGCCACGTGATCAGTGCATGATCAGTCACGTGAACAGTGCATGATCATTTACATGATCTTTGCATGATCCGTCACGTGACCAGTATATGGTAGCTACGTGATCATTCGATGACGAGCCACGTGAGCAGTGCATGATAGCCACGTGATGTGTGCATGATCAGTTACGTGAGCAGAGTATGATCAGCCACGTGATCAGTGCATGAGTGCCACGTGATCAGTGCATGATCAACCACGTGATCAGTGCATGATCAGCCACATGACCAGTGCATGATCAATTACATGATCAGTGCATGGTCAGTCACGTGATCAGTGCATGATCATCACGTGGTCAGTGCATGTGGAGTCATGGAGTCAATGCATGATAGCGCCGTAATCAGTGGACGATCAGTCCCGTGATGAGTGTATGATCAGCCAAGTGATCAGTGAAAGATAGCTACGTGATCAGTGCATGATCAGTTACATGATCAGCGCATGATCAGCCACGTCATCAGTGCATGATAGCCACGTGAGCAGTGCATACAATTACGTGATCAGTGCATGATCACTCACGGGACCAGTACATGGTAGCTACGTGATCATTGCATGATCAGCCACGTGATCAGTGCATGATCAATTACGTGATCAGTGCATGATCAGTTACGTGAGCAGTGTATGATCAGCCACGTGATCAGTGCATGGTCAGACCCGTGAACAGTGTATGATTAGCCACGTGATCAATGCATGATATCCAAGTGATCAGTGCATGATCAATCACGTGATCAGTGTATGATCAGCCACGTGAACAGTGCATGCTCAGTCACGTGACCAGGGCCTGCTGAGCTGCATGATTACTGTCTGCTCATCTGCTTGACAATTGCCAGCTGAGCTGCACGATTCCTGCCTGTCATCTGCTTGACAATTGCCAGCTGTGCTGTGTAATTCCTGCCTGCTCAGCTGCTTGATTATTGCCAGCTGAGCAGCATGATTCCTCACAGCTGAGTTCCATGATTATTGCCTGCTGACTGTTTGATTCGTGCCTACTCAGCTCTTTGTTTATTGCCTCCAGAGGCACATGATCAGTGTATGATAGCAAACATGCTCAGCGCATGATCAGTCACATGGTCAGCACCATTAAGTCACGTGATCACTACATGATAGTCATGTGATCAGTCCATGCTCAGTCATGGTATCAGTGCATGATCAGCCACGTGATCAGTGCATGATAGCCACGTGATCATTGCAAGACAGCTACGTGATCAGTGCATGATCAGTCACATGATCAGTGCATGATCAGTCACGTGATAGGTGTGTGAAAAGCCATGTGAACAGTGCATGCTCAGTCACGTGATCAGGGACTGCTGAGCTGCGTGATTACTGTCTGCTCATCTGCTTGACAATTTCCAGCTGAGCTGCACGATTCCTGCCTGTCATCTCCTTGACAATTGCCACCTGTGCTGCGTAATTCCTGCCTGCTCATCTACTTGATTATTGCCAGCTGAGCAGCATGATTTCTCAGAGCTGAGTTCCACGATTATACCCTGCTGACTGACTCCTGCCTACTCAGCTCTATGTTCATTGCCTCCAGAGGCACATGATCCGTGTGTGACACCAAACATGATCAGCACATGATCAGTCACATGATCAATGCATGATAAGCCAGGTGATCAGTGCATGATCAATTATGTGATCAGTGCATGATCAGTCATGTGACCAGTACATGGTAGCTGCGTGATCATTGCATGATCAGCCACGTGAGCAGTGCATGATCAGCCACGTGATCAGTGCATGATCAGTCACGTGACCAGTATATGGTAGCTAGGTGATCATTTCATGATCAGCCATGTGATCTGTGCATGATAGCCACGTGATCACTGCATGATAGCCACGTGATCAGTGCATGATCAGTCACGTGATCAGTGCATGGTCAGACACGTGAAGAGTGTATGATCAGCCACGTGATCAGTGCATGATATCCAAGTGATCAGTGCATGATCAATCACGTGATCAGTGTATGATCAGCCAGGTGAACAGTGCATGCTCAGTCACGGGATCAGGGCCTGCTGAGCTGCGTGATTCCTGTCTGCTCATCTGCTTGACAATTGCCAGCTGAGCTGCACGATTCCTGCCTGTCATCTGCTTGACAATTGCCAGCTGTGCTTCGTAATTCCTGCCTGCTCAGCTGCTTGATTATTGCCAGCTGAGCAGCATGATTCCTCACACCTGAGTTCCATGATTATTGCCTGCTGACTGTTTGATTCGTGCCTACTCAGCTCTTTGTTTATTGCCTCCAGAGGCAAATGATCAGTGTATGATAGCAAACATGATCAGCGCATGATCAGTCACATGATCAGAGCCATTAAGTCACGTGATCACTACATGATAGTCATGTGATCAGTCCATGCTCAGTCACGGTATCAGTGCATGATCAGCCACGTGATCAGTGCATGATCAGCCAGGTGATCATTTCATGATAGCTATGTGATCAGTTCATGATTTGTCACGTGATCTGTGAATGACCAGGCAGGTGATCAGTGTATGATCAGCGACGTGATCAATGCATGATCCGTCACCTAATGGGTGTATGATCAGTCACCTGACCGGTACATGGTAGCTACATGATCATTGCATGATCAGCCACGTGAGTAGTGCATGATAGCCACGTGATCAGTGCATATTCAATCACGTGTTCAGTGCATGATCAGTCATGTAATCTGTGCATGACCAGGCACCTGATCAGTGTATGACCAGCCAAGTGATCAGTGCATGATAGCCACGTGATCAGTGCATGATCAGTGACGTGATCAGTGCATGATCAGTCACGTGATCAGTGGATGATCAGCCACGTGATCAGTGCATGATCAGCCACATGATCAGTGCATGATCAATTACGTGATCAGTGCATGATCAGTCACGTGACCAGTACATGGTAGCTACGTGATCATTGCCAGATCAGCCACGTGAGCAGAGCATGATAGCCACGTGATCAGTGCATGATCAGTCACGTGAACAGTGCATGATCATTTACATGATCTTTGCATGATCAGTCACGTGACCAGTATATGGTAGCTACGTGATCATTCGATGACGAGCCACGTGAGCAGTGCATGATAGCCACGTGATGTGTGCATGATCAGTTACGTGAGCAGAGTATGATCAGCCACGTGATCAGTGCATGAGTGCCACGTGATCAGTGCATGATCAACCACGTGATCAGTGCATGATCAGCCACATGACCAGTGCATGATCAATTACATGATCAGTGCATGGTCAGTCACGTGATCAGTGCATGATCATCACGTGGTCAGTGCATGTGGAGTCATGTAGTCAATGCATGATAGCGCCGTAATCAGTGGACGATCAGTCCCGTGATGAGTGTATGATCAGCCAAGTGATCAGTGAAAGATATCTACGTGATCAGTGCATGATCAGTTACATGATCAGCGCATGATCAGCCACGTCATCAGTGCATGATAGCCACGTGAGCAGTGCATACAATTACGTGATCAGTGCATGATCACTCACGGGACCAGTACATGGTAGCTACGTGATCATTGCATGATCAGCCACGTGATCAGTGCATGATCAATTACGTGATCAGTGCATGATCAGTTACGTGAGCAGTGTATGATCAGCCACGTGATCAGTGCATGGTCAGACCCGTGAACAGTGTATGATTAGCCACGTGATCAATGCATGATATCCAAGTGATCAGTGCATGATCAATCACGTGATCAGTGTATGATCAGCCACGTGAACAGTGCATGCTCAGTCACGTGACCAGGGCCTGCTGAGCTGCATGATTACTGTCTGCTCATCTGCTTGACAATTGCCAGCTGAGCTGCACGATTCCTGCCTGTCATCTGCTTGACAATTGCCAGCTGTGCTGTGTAATTCCTGCCTGCTCAGCTGCTTGATTATTGCCAGCTGAGCAGCATGATTCCTCACAGCTGAGTTCCATGATTATTGCCTGCTGACTGTTTGATTCGTGCCTACTCAGCTCTTTGTTTATTGCCTCCAGAGGCACATGATCAGTGTATGATAGCAAACATGCTCAGCGCATGATCAGTCACATGGTCAGCACCATTAAGTCACGTGATCACTACATGATAGTCATGTGATCAGTCCATGCTCAGTCATGGTATCAGTGCATGATCAGCCACGTGATCAGTGCATGATAGCCACGTGATCATTGCAAGACAGCTACGTGATCAGTGCATGATCAGTCACATGATCAGTGCATGATCAGTCACGTGATAGGTGTGTGAAAAGCCATGTGAACAGTGCATGCTCAGTCACGTGATCAGGGACTGCTGAGCTGCGTGATTACTGTCTGCTCATCTGCTTGACAATTTCCAGCTGAGCTGCACGATTCCTGCCTGTCATCTCCTTGACAATTGCCACCTGTGCTGCGTAATTCCTGCCTGCTCATCTACTTGATTATTGCCAGCTGAGCAGCATGATTTCTCAGAGCTGAGTTCCACGATTATACCCTGCTGACTGACTCCTGCCTACTCAGCTCTATGTTCATTGCCTCCAGAGGCACATGATCCGTGTGTGACACCAAACATGATCAGCACATGATCAGTCACATGATCAATGCATGATAAGCCAGGTGATCAGTGCATGATCAATTATGTGATCAGTGCATGATCAGTCATGTGACCAGTACATGGTAGCTGCGTGATCATTGCATGATCAGCCACGTGAGCAGTGCATGATCAGCCACGTGATCAGTGCATGATCAGTCACGTGACCAGTATATGGTAGCTAGGTGATCATTTCATGATCAGCCATGTGATCTGTGCATGATAGCCACGTGATCACTGCATGATAGCCACGTGATCAGTGCATGATCAGTCACGTGATCAGTGCATGGTCAGACACGTGAAGAGTGTATGATCAGCCACGTGATCAGTGCATGATATCCAAGTGATCAGTGCATGATCAATCACGTGATCAGTGTATGATCAGCCAGGTGAACAGTGCATGCTCAGTCACGGGATCAGGGCCTGCTGAGCTGCGTGATTCCTGTCTGCTCATCTGCTTGACAATTGCCAGCTGAGCTGCACGATTCCTGCCTGTCATCTGCTTGACAATTGCCAGCTGTGCTTCGTAATTCCTGCCTGCTCAGCTGCTTGATTATTGCCAGCTGAGCAGCATGATTCCTCACACCTGAGTTCCATGATTATTGCCTGCTGACTGTTTGATTCGTGCCTACTCAGCTCTTTGTTTATTGCCTCCAGAGGCAAATGATCAGTGTATGATAGCAAACATGATCAGCGCATGATCAGTCACATGATCAGAGCCATTAAGTCACGTGATCACTACATGATAGTCATGTGATCAGTCCATGCTCAGTCACGGTATCAGTGCATGATCAGCCAGGTGATCATTTCATGATAGCTATGTGATCAGTTCATGATTTGTCACGTGATCTGTGAATGACCAGGCAGGTGATCAGTGTATGATCAGCGACGTGATCAATGCATGATCCGTCACCTAATGGGTGTATGATCAGTCACCTGACCGGTACATGGTAGCTACATGATCATTGCATGATCAGCCACGTGAGTAGTGCATGATAGCCACGTGATCAGTGCATATTCAATCACGTGTTCAGTGCATGATCAGTCATGTAATCTGTGCATGACCAGGCACCTGATCAGTGTATGACCAGCCAAGTGATCAGTGCATGATAGCCACGTGATCAGTGCATGATCAGTGACGTGATCAGTGCATGATCAGTCACGTGATCAGTGGATGATCAGCCACGTGATCAGTGCATGATCAGCCACATGATCAGTGCATGATCAATTACGTGATCAGTGCATGATCAGTCACGTGACCAGTACATGGTAGCTACGTGATCATTGCCAGATCAGCCACGTGAGCAGAGCATGATAGCCACGTGATCAGTGCATGATCAGTCACGTGAACAGTGCATGATCATTTACATGATCTTTGCATGATCAGTCACGTGACCAGTATATGGTAGCTACGTGATCATTCGATGACGAGCCACGTGAGCAGTGCATGATAGCCACGTGATGTGTGCATGATCAGTTACGTGAGCAGAGTATGATCAGCCACGTGATCAGTGCATGAGTGCCACGTGATCAGTGCATGATCAACCACGTGATCAGTGCATGATCAGCCACATGACCAGTGCATGATCAATTACATGATCAGTGCATGGTCAGTCACGTGATCAGTGCATGATCATCACGTGGTCAGTGCATGTGGAGTCATGTAGTCAATGCATGATAGCGCCGTAATCAGTGGACGATCAGTCCCGTGATGAGTGTATGATCAGCCAAGTGATCAGTGAAAGATATCTACGTGATCAGTGCATGATCAGTTACATGATCAGCGCATGATCAGCCACGTCATCAGTGCATGATAGCCACGTGAGCAGTGCATACAATTACGTGATCAGTGCATGATCATTCAC
The DNA here is from genome assembly GCF_032452875.1 of Bos javanicus. Taxonomy (NCBI): domain Eukaryota; kingdom Metazoa; phylum Chordata; class Mammalia; order Artiodactyla; family Bovidae; genus Bos; species Bos javanicus. Next base: position 81,148 of record NW_026894437.1, on the reverse strand, counting down.
GTGATAGGTGTGTGATTAGCGACGTGAACAGTGCATGCTCAGTCACGTGATCAGGGCCTGCTGAGCTGCGTGATTACTGTCTGCTCATGTGCTTGACAATTGCCAGCTGAGATGTACGATTCCTGCCTGTCATCTCCTTGACAATTGCCACCTGTGCTGCATAATTCCTGCCTGCTCATCTACTTGATTATTGCCAGCTGAGCAGCATGATTTCTCAGAGCTGAGTTCCATGATTATAGCCTGCCTACTCAGCTCTTTGTTCATTGCCTCCAGATGCACATGATCAGTGTGTGACACCAAATATAATCAGCACATGATCAGTCACATGATGAATGCATGATAAGCCAGGTGATCAGTGCATGATCAATTACGTGATCAGTGCATGATCACTCATGTAACCACTACATGGTAGCTGCGTGATCACTGCATGATCAGCCAGGTGAGCAGTGCATGATAGCCACGTGATCAGTGCATGATCAGTCACGTGATCAGTGCATGATCAGTCATGTGTTCAGTGCATGATCAGCCACGTGATCAGTGCATGATCAATTACGTGATCAGTGCATGATCACTCACGGACCAGTACATGGTAGCTACGTGATCATTGCATGATCAGCCACGTGATCAGTGCATGATCAATTACGTGATCAGTGCATGATCAGTTACGTGAGCAGTGTATGATCAGCCACGTGATCAGTGCATGGTCAGACCCGTGAACAGTGTATGATTAGCCACGTGATCAATGCATGATATCCAAGTGATCAGTGCATGATCAATCACGTGATCAGTGTATGATCAGCCACGTGAACAGTGCATGCTCAGTCACGTGACCAGGGCCTGCTGAGCTGCATGATTACTGTCTGCTCATCTGCTTGACAATTGCCAGCTGAGCTGCACGATTCCTGCCTGTCATCTGCTTGACAATTGCCAGCTGTGCTGTGTAATTCCTGCCTGCTCAGCTGCTTGATTATTGCCAGCTGAGCAGCATGATTCCTCACAGCTGAGTTCCATGATTATTGCCTGCTGACTGTTTCATTCGTGCCTACTCAGCTCTTTGTTTATTGCCTCCAGAGGCACATGATCAGTGTATGATAGCAAACATGCTCAGCGCATGATCAGTCACATGGTCAGCACCATTAAGTCACGTGATCACTACATGATAGTCATGTGATCAGTCCATGCTCAGTCATGGTATCAGTGCATGATCAGCCACGTGATCAGTGCATGATAGCCACGTGATCATTGCAAGACAGCTACGTGATCAGTGCATGATCAGTCACATGATCAGTGCATGATCAGTCACGTGATAGGTGTGTGAAAAGCCATGTGAACAGTGCATGCTCAGTCACGTGATCAGGGACTGCTGAGCTGCGTGATTACTGTCTGCTCATCTGCTTGACAATTTCCAGCTGAGCTGCACGATTCCTGCCTGTCATCTCCTTGACAATTGCCACCTGTGCTGCGTAATTCCTGCCTGCTCATCTACTTGATTATTGCCAGCTGAGCAGCATGATTTCTCAGAGCTGAGTTCCACGATTATACCCTGCTGACTGACTCCTGCCTACTCAGCTCTATGTTCATTGCCTCCAGAGGCACATGATCCGTGTGTGACACCAAACATGATCAGCACATGATCAGTCACATGATCAATGCATGATAAGCCAGGTGATCAGTGCATGATCAATTATGTGATCAGTGCATGATCAGTCATGTGACCAGTACATGGTAGCTGCGTGATCATTGCATGATCAGCCACGTGAGCAGTGCATGATCAGCCACGTGATCAGTGCATGATCAGTCACATGACCAGTATATGGTAGCTAGGTGATCATTTCATGATCAGCCATGTGATCTGTGCATGATAGCCACGTGATCACTGCATGATAGCTACGTGATCAGTGCATGATCAGTCACGTGATCAGTGCATGGTCAGACACGTGAAGAGTTTATGATCAGCCACGTGATCAGTGCATGATATCCAAGTGATCAGTGCATGATCAATCACGTGATCAGTGTATGATCAGCCAGGTGAACAGTGCATGCTCAGTCACGGGATCAGGGCCTGCTGAGCTGCGTGATTCCTGTCTGCTCATCTGCTTGACAATTGCCAGCTGAGCTGCACGATTCCTGCCTGTCATCTGCTTGACAATTGCCAGCTGTGCTTCGTAATTACTGCCTGCTCAGCTGCTTGATTATTGCCAGCTGAGCAGCATGATTCCTCACACCTGAGTTCCATGATTATTGCCTGCTGACTGTTTGATTCGTGCCTACTCAGCTCTTTGTTTATTGCCTACAGAGGCAAATGATCAGTGTATGATAGCAAACATGATCAGCGCATGATCAGTCACATGATCAGAGCCATTAAGTCACGTGATCACTACATGATAGTCATGTGATCAGTCCATGCTCAGTCACGGTATCAGTGCATGATCAGCCACGTGATCATTTCATGATAGCTATGTGATCAGTTCATGATTTGTCACGTGATCTGTGAATGACCAGGCAGGTGATCAGTGTATGATCAGCGACGTGATCAATGCATGATCCGTCACCTAATGGGTGTATGATCAGTCACCTGACCGGTACATGGTAGCTACATGATCATTGCATGATCAGCCACGTGAGTAGTGCATGATAGCCACGTGATCAGTGCATATTCAATCACGTGTTCAGTGCATGATCAGTCATGTAATCTGTGCATGACCAGGCACCTGATCAGTGTATGACCAGCCAAGTGATCAGTGCATGATAGCCACGTGATCAGTGCATGATCAGTGACGTGATCAGTGCATGATCAGTCACGTGATCAGTGGATGATCAGCCACGTGATCAGTGCATGATCAGCCACATGATCAGTGCATGATCAATTACGTGATCAGTGCATGATCAGTCACGTGACCAGTACATGGTAGCTACGTGATCATTGCCAGATCAGCCACGTGAGCAGAGCATGATAGCCACGTGATCAGTGCATGATCAGTCACGTGAACAGTGCATGATCATTTACATGATCTTTGCATGATCAGTCACGTGACCAGTATATGGTAGCTACGTGATCATTCGATGACGAGCCACGTGAGCAGTGCATGATAGCCACGTGATGTGTGCATGATCAGTTACGTGAGCAGAGTATGATCAGCCACGTGATCAGTGCATGAGTGCCACGTGATCAGTGCATGATCAACCACGTGATCAGTGCATGATCAGCCACATGACCAGTGCATGATCAATTACATGATCAGTGCATGGTCAGTCACGTGATCAGTGCATGATCATCACGTGGTCAGTGCATGTGGAGTCATGTAGTCAATGCATGATAGCGCTGTAATCAGTGGACGATCAGTCCCGTGATGAGTGTATGATCAGCCAAGTGATCAGTGAAAGATATCTACGTGATCAGTGCATGATCAGTTACATGATCAGCGCATGATCAGCCACGTCATCAGTGCATGATCAGCCACGTGAGCAGTGCATACAATTACGTGATCAGTGCATGATCATTCACGTGATAGGTGTGTGATTAGCGACGTGAACAGTGCATGCTCAGTCACGTGATCAGGGCCTGCTGAGCTGCGTGATTACTGTCTGCTCATGTGCTTGACAATTGCCAGCTGAGATGTACGATTCCTGCCTGTCATCTCCTTGACAATTGCCACCTGTGCTGCATAATTCCTGCCTGCTCATCTACTTGATTATTGCCAGCTGAGCAGCATGATTTCTCAGAGCTGAGTTCCATGATTATAGCCTGCCTACTCAGCTCTTTGTTCATTGCCTCCAGATGCACATGATCAGTGTGTGACACCAAATATAATCAGCACATGATCAGTCACATGATGAATGCATGATAAGCCAGGTGATCAGTGCATGATCAATTACGTGATCAGTGCATGATCACTCATGTAACCACTACATGGTAGCTGCGTGATCACTGCATGATCAGCCAGGTGAGCAGTGCATGATAGCCACGTGATCAGTGCATGATCAGTCACGTGATCAGTGCATGATCAGTCATGTGTTCAGTGCATGATCAGCCACGTGATCAGTGCATGATCAATTACGTGATCAGTGCATGATCACTCACGGGACCAGTACATGGTAGCTACGTGATCATTGCATGATCAGCCACGTGATCAGTGCATGATCAATTACGTGATCAGTGCATGATCAGTTACGTGAGCAGTGTATGATCAGCCACGTGATCAGTGCATGGTCAGACCCGTGAACAGTGTATGATTAGCCACGTGATCAATGCATGATATCCAAGTGATCAGTGCATGATCAATCACGTGATCAGTGTATGATCAGCCACGTGAACAGTGCATGCTCAGTCACGTGACCAGGGCCTGCTGAGCTGCATGATTACTGTCTGCTCATCTGCTTGACAATTGCCAGCTGAGCTGCACGATTCCTGCCTGTCATCTGCTTGACAATTGCCAGCTGTGCTGTGTAATTCCTGCCTGCTCAGCTGCTTGATTATTGCCAGCTGAGCAGCATGATTCCTCACAGCTGAGTTCCATGATTATTGCCTGCTGACTGTTTCATTCGTGCCTACTCAGCTCTTTGTTTATTGCCTCCAGAGGCACATGATCAGTGTATGATAGCAAACATGCTCAGCGCATGATCAGTCACATGGTCAGCACCATTAAGTCACGTGATCACTACATGATAGTCATGTGATCAGTCCATGCTCAGTCATGGTATCAGTGCATGATCAGCCACGTGATCAGTGCATGATAGCCACGTGATCATTGCAAGACAGCTACGTGATCAGTGCATGATCAGTCACATGATCAGTGCATGATCAGTCACGTGATAGGTGTGTGAAAAGCCATGTGAACAGTGCATGCTCAGTCACGTGATCAGGGACTGCTGAGCTGCGTGATTACTGTCTGCTCATCTGCTTGACAATTTCCAGCTGAGCTGCACGATTCCTGCCTGTCATCTCCTTGACAATTGCCACCTGTGCTGCGTAATTCCTGCCTGCTCATCTACTTGATTATTGCCAGCTGAGCAGCATGATTTCTCAGAGCTGAGTTCCACGATTATACCCTGCTGACTGACTCCTGCCTACTCAGCTCTATGTTCATTGCCTCCAGAGGCACATGATCCGTGTGTGACACCAAACATGATCAGCACATGATCAGTCACATGATCAATGCATGATAAGCCAGGTGATCAGTGCATGATCAATTACGTGAACAGTGCATGATCAATCACGTGATCAGTGTATGATCAGCCAGGTGAACAGTGCATGCTCAGTCACGGGATCAGGGCCTGCTGAGCTGCGTGATTCCTGTCTGCTCATCTGCTTGACAATTGCCAGCTGAGCTGCACTATTCCTGCCTGTCATCTGCTTGACAATTGCCAGCTGTGCTTCGTAATTCCTGCCTGCTCAGCTGCTTGATTATTGCCAGCTGAGCAGCATGATTCCTCACACCTGAGTTCCATGATTATTGCCTGCTGACTGTTTGATTCGTGCCTACTCAGCTCTTTGTTTATTGCCTCCAGAGGCAAATGATCAGTGTATGATAGCAAACATGATCAGCGCATGATCAGTCACATGATCAGAGCCATTAAGTCACGTGATCACTACATGATAGTCATGTGATCAGTCCATGCTCAGTCACGGTATCAGTGCATGATCAGCCACGTGATCAGTGCATGATCAGCCAGGTGATCATTTCATGATAGCTATGTGATCAGTTCATGATTTGTCACGTGATCTGTGAATGACCAGGCAGGTGATCAGTGTATGATCAGCGACGTGATCAATGCATGATCCGTCACCTAATGGGTGTATGATCAGTCACCTGACCGGTACATGGTAGCTACATGATCATTGCATGATCAGCCACGTGAGTAGTGCATGATAGCCACGTGACCAGTGCATATTCAATCACGTGTTCAGTGCATGATCAGTCATGTAATCTGTGCATGACCAGGCACCTGATCAGTGTATGACCAGCCAAGTGATCAGTGCATGATAGCCACGTGATCAGTGCATGATCAGTGACGTGATCAGTGCATGATCAGTGACGTGATCAGTGGATGATCAGCCACGTGATCAGTGCATGATCAGCCACATGATCAGTGCATGATCAATTACGTGATCAGTGCATGATCAGTCACGTGACCAGTACATGGTAGCTACGTGATCATTGCCAGATCAGCCACGTGAGCAGAGCATGATAGCCACGTGATCAGTGCATGATCAGTCACGTGAACAGTGCATGATCATTTACATGATCTTTGCATGATCAGTCACGTGACCAGTATATGGTAGCTACGTGATCATTCGATGACGAGCCACGTGAGCAGTGCATGATAGCCACGTGATGTGTGCATGATCAGTTACGTGAGCAGAGTATGATCAGCCACGTGATCAGTGCATGAGTGCCACGTGATCAGTGCATGATCAACCACGTGATCAGTGCATGATCAGCCACATGACCAGTGCATGATCAATTACATGATCAGTGCATGGTCAGTCACGTGATCAGTGCATGATCATCACGTGGTCAGTGCATGTGGAGTCATGTAGTCAATGCATGATAGCGCCGTAATCAGTGGACGATCAGTCCCGTGATGAGTGTATGATCAGCCAAGTGATCAGTGAAAGATATCTACGTGATCAGTGCATGATCAGTTACATGATCAGCGCATGATCAGCCACGTCATCAGTGCATGATAGCCACGTGAGCAGTGCATACAATTACGTGATCAGTGCATGATCACTCACGGGACCAGTACATGGTAGCTACGTGATCATTGCATGATCAGCCACGTGATCAGTGCATGATCAATTACGTGATCAGTGCATGATCAGTTACGTGAGCAGTGTATGATCAGCCACGTGATCAGTGCATGGTCAGACCCGTGAACAGTGTATGATTAGCCACGTGATCAATGCATGATATCCAAGTGATCAGTGCATGATCAATCACGTGATCAGTGTATGATCAGCCACGTGAACAGTGCATGCTCAGTCACGGACCAGGGCCTGCTGAGCTGCATGATTACTGTCTGCTCATCTGCTTGACAATTGCCAGCTGAGCTGCACGATTCCTGCCTGTCATCTGCTTGACAATTGCCAGCTGTGCTGTGTAATTCCTGCCTGCTCAGCTGCTTGATTATTGCCAGCTGAGCAGCATGATTCCTCACAGCTGAGTTCCATGATTATTGCCTGCTGACTGTTTGATTCGTGCCTACTCAGCTCTTTGTTTATTGCCTCCAGAGGCACATGATCAGTGTATGATAGCAAACATGCTCAGCGCATGATCAGTCACATGGTCAGCACCATTAAGTCACGTGATCACTACATGATAGTCATGTGATCAGTCCATGCTCAGTCATGGTATCAGTGCATGATCAGCCACGTGATCAGTGCATGATAGCCACGTGATCATTGCAAGACAGCTACGTGATCAGTGCATGATCAGTCACATGATCAGTGCATGATCAGTCACGTGATAGGTGTGTGAAAAGCCATGTGAACAGTGCATGCTCAGTCACGGGATCAGGGACTGCTGAGCTGCGTGATTACTGTCTGCTCATCTGCTTGACAATTTCCAGCTGAGCTGCACGATTCCTGCCTGTCATCTCCTTGACAATTGCCACCTGTGCTGTGTAATTCCTGCCTGCTCATCTACTTGATTATTGCCAGCTGAGCAGCATGATTTCTCAGAGCTGAGTTCCACGATTATACCCTGCTGACTGACTCCTGCCTACTCAGCTCTATGTTCATTGCCTCCAGAGGCACATGATCCGTGTGTGACACCAAACATGATCAGCACATGATCAGTCACATGATCAATGCATGATAAGCCAGGTGATCAGTGCATGATCAATTATGTGATCAGTGCATGATCAGTCATGTGACCAGTACATGGTAGCTGCGTGATCATTGCATGATCAGCCACGTGAGCAGTGCATGATCAGCCACGTGATCAGTGCATGATCAGTCACGTGACCAGTATATGGTAGCTAGGTGATCATTTCATGATCAGCCATGTGATCTGTGCATGATAGCCACGTGATCACTGCATGATAGCCACGTGATCAGTGCATGATCAGTCACGTGATCAGTGCATGGTCAGACACGTGAAGAGTGTATGATCAGCCACGTGATCAGTGCATGATATCCAAGTGATCAGTGCATGATCAATCACGTGATCAGTGTATGATCAGCCAGGTGAACAGTGCATGCTCAGTCACGGGATCAGGGCCTGCTGAGCTGCGTGATTCCTGTCTGCTCATCTGCTTGACAATTGCCAGCTGAGCTGCACGATTCCTGCCTGTCATCTGCTTGACAATTGCCAGCTGTGCTTCGTAATTCCTGCCTGCTCAGCTGCTTGATTATTGCCAGCTGAGCAGCATGATTCCTCACACCTGAGTTCCATGATTATTGCCTGCTGACTGTTTGATTCGTGCCTACTCAGCTCTTTGTTTATTGCCTCCAGAGGCAAATGATCAGTGTATGATAGCAAACATGATCAGCGCATGATCAGTCACATGATCAGAGCCATTAAGTCACGTGATCACTACATGATAGTCATGTGATCAGTCCATGCTCAGTCACGGTATCAGTGCATGATCAGCCAGGTGATCATTTCATGATAGCTATGTGATCAGTTCATGATTTGTCACGTGATCTGTGAATGACCAGGCAGGTGATCAGTGTATGATCAGCGACGTGATCAATGCATGATCCGTCACCTAATGGGTGTATGATCAGTCACCTGACCGGTACATGGTAGCTACATGATCATTGCATGATCAGCCACGTGAGTAGTGCATGATAGCCACGTGATCAGTGCATATTAAATCACGTGTTCAGTGCATGATCAGTCATGTAATCTGTGCATGACCAGGCACCTGATCAGTGTATGACCAGCCAAGTGATCAGTGCATGATAGCCACGTGATCAGTGCATGATCAGTGACGTGATCAGTGCATGATCAGTCACGTGATCAGTGGATGATCAGCCACGTGATCAGTGCATGATCAGCCACATGATCAGTGCATGATCAATTACGTGATCAGTGCATGATCAGTCACGTGACCAGTACATGGTAGCTACGTGATCATTGCCAGATCAGCCACGTGAGCAGAGCATGATAGCCACGTGATCAGTGCATGATCAGTCACGTGAACAGTGCATGATCATTTACATGATCTTTGCATGATCAGTCACGTGACCAGTATATGGTAGCTACGTGATCATTCATGACGAGCCACGTGAGCAGTGCATGATAGCCACGTGATGTGTGCATGATCAGTTACGTGAGCAGAGTATGATCAGCCACGTGATCAGTGCATGAGTGCCACGTGATCAGTGCATGATCAACCACGTGATCAGTGCATGATCAGCCACATGACCAGTGCATGATCAATTACATGATCAGTGCATGGTCAGTCACGTGATCAGTGCATGATCATCACGTGGTCAGTGCATGTGGAGTCATGTAGTCAATGCATGATAGTACCGTAATCAGTGGACGATCAGTCCCGTGATGAGTGTATGATCAGCCAAGTGATCAGTGAAAGATATCTACGTGATCAGTGCATGATCAGTTACATGATCAGCGCATGATCAGCCACGTCATCAGTGCATGATAGCCACGTGAGCAGTGCATACAATTACGTGATCAGTGCATGATCATTCACGTGATAGGTGTGTGATTAGCGACGTGAACAGTGCATGCTCAGTCACGTGATCAGGGCCTGCTGAGCTGCGTGATTACTGTCTGCTCATGTGCTTGACAATTGCCAGCTGAGATGTACGATTCCTGCCTGTCATCTCCTTGACAATTGCCACCTGTGCTGCATAATTCCTGCCTGCTCATCTACTTGATTATTGCCAGCTGAGCAGCATGATTTCTCAGAGCTGAGTTCCATGATTATAGCCTGCCTACTCAGCTCTTTGTTCATTGCCTCCAGATGCACATGATCAGTGTGTGACACCAAATATAATCAGCACATGATCAGTCACATGATGAATGCATGATAAGCCAGGTGATCAGTGCATGATCAATTACGTGATCAGTGCATGATCACTCATGTAACCACTACATGGTAGCTGCGTGATCACTGCATGATCAGCCAGGTGAGCAGTGCATGATAGCCACGTGATCAGTGCATGATCAGTCACGTGATCAGTGCATGATCAGTCATGTGTTCAGTGCATGATCAGCCACGTGATCAGTGCATGATCAATTACGTGATCAGTGCATGATCACTCACGGGACCAGTACATGGTAGCTACGTGATCATTGCATGATCAGCCACGTGATCAGTGCATGATCAATTACGTGATCAGTGCATGATCAGTTACGTGAGCAGTGTATGATCAGTCACGTGATCAGTGCATGGTCAGACCCGTGAACAGTGTATGATTAGCCACGTGATCAATGCATGATATCCAAGTGATCAGTGCATGATCAATCACGTGATCAGTGTATGATCAGCCACGTGAACAGTGCATGCTCAGTCACGTGACCAGGGCCTGCTGAGCTGCATGATTACTGTCTGCTCATCTGCTTGACAATTGCCAGCTGAGCTGCACGATTCCTGCCTGTCATCTGCTTGACAATTGCCAGCTGTGCTGTGTAATTCCTGCCTGCTCAGCTGCTTGATTATTGCCAGCTGAGCAGCATGATTCCTCACAGCTGAGTTCCATGATTATTGCCTGCTGACTGTTTCATTCGTGCCTACTCAGCTCTTTGTTTATTGCCTCCAGAGGCACATGATCAGTGTATGATAGCAAACATGCTCAGCGCATGATCAGTCACATGGTCAGCACCATTAAGTCACGTGATCACTACATGATAGTCATGTGATCAGTCCATGCTCAGTCATGGTATCAGTGCATGATCAGCCACGTGATCAGTGCATGATAGCCACGTGATCATTGCAAGACAGCTACGTGATCAGTGCATGATCAGTCACATGATCAGTGCATGATCAGTCACGTGATAGGTGTGTGAAAAGCCATGTGAACAGTGCATGCTCAGTCACGTGATCAGGGACTGCTGAGCTGCGTGATTACTGTCTGCTCATCTGCTTGACAATTTCCAGCTGAGCTGCACGATTCCTGCCTGTCATCTCCTTGACAATTGCCACCTGTGCTGCGTAATTCCTGCCTGCTCATCTACTTGATTATTGCCAGCTGAGCAGCATGATTTCTCAGAGCTGAGTTCCACGATTATACCCTGCTGACTGACTCCTGCCTACTCAGCTCTATGTTCATTGCCTCCAGAGGCACATGATCCGTGTGTGACACCAAACATGATCAGCACATGATCAGTCACATGATCAATGCATGATAAGCCAGGTGATCAGTGCATGATCAATTATGTGATCAGTGCATGATCAGTCATGTGACCAGTACATGGTAGCTGCGTGATCATTGCATGATCAGCCACGTGAGCAGTGCATGATCAGCCACGTGATCAGTTCATGATCAGTCACGTGACCAGTATATGGTAGCTAGGTGATCATTTCATGATCAGCCATGTGATCTGTGCATGATAGCCACGTGATCACTGCATGATAGCCACGTGATCAGTGCATGATCAGTCACGTGATCAGTGCATGGTCAGACACGTGAAGAGTGTATGATCAGCCACGTGATCAGTGCATGATATCCAAGTGATCAGTGCATGATCAATCACGTGATCAGTGTATGATCAGCCAGGTGAACAGTGCATGCTCAGTCACGGGATCAGGGCCTGCTGAGCTGCGTGATTCCTGTCTGCTCATCTGCTTGACAATTGCCAGCTGAGCTGCACGATTCCTGCCTGTCATCTGCTTGACAATTGCCAGCTGTGCTTCGTAATTCCTGCCTGCTCAGCTGCTTGATTATTGCCAGCTGAGCAGCATGATTCCTCACACCTGAGTTCCATGATTATTGCCTGCTGACTGTTTGATTCGTGCCTACTCAGCTCTTTGTTTATTGCCTCCAGAGGCAAATGATCAGTGTATGATAGCAAACATGATCAGCGCATGATCAGTCACATGATCAGAGCCATTAAGTCACGTGATCACTACATGATAGTCATGTGATCAGTCCATGCTCAGTCACGGTATCAGTGCATGATCAGCCACGTGACAGTGCATGATCAGCCAGGTGATCATTTCATGATAGCTATGTGATCAGTTCATGATTTGTCACGTGATCTGTGAATGACCAGGCAGGTGATCAGTGTATGATCAGCGACGTGATCAATGCATGATCCGTCACCTAATGGGTGTATGATCAGTCACCTGACCGGTACATGGTAGCTACATGATCATTGCATGATCAGCCACGTGAGTAGTGCATGATAGCCACGTGATCAGTGCATATTCAATCACGTGTTCAGTGCATGATCAGTCATGTAATCTGTGCATGACCAGGCACCTGATCAGTGTATGACCAGCCAAGTGATCAGTGCATGATAGCCACGTGATCAGTGCATGATCAGTGACGTGATCAGTGCATGATCAGTCACGTGATCAGTGGATGATCAGCCACGTGATCAGTGCATGATCAGCCACATGATCAGTGCATGATCAATTACGTGATCAGTGCATGATCAGTCACGTGACCAGTACATGGTAGCTACGTGATCATTGCCAGATCAGCCACGTGAGCAGAGCATGATAGCCACGTGATCAGTGCATGATCAGTCACGTGAACAGTGCATGATCATTTACATGATCTTTGCATGATCAGTCACGTGACCAGTATATGGTAGCTACGTGATCATTCGATGACGAGCCACGTGAGCAGTGCATGATAGCCACGTGATGTGTGCATGATCAGTTACGTGAGCAGAGTATGATCAGCCACGTGATCAGTGCATGAGTGCCACGTGATCAGTGCATGATCAACCACGTGATCAGTGCATGATCAGCCACATGACCATGCATGATCAATTACATGATCAGTGCATGGTCAGTCACGTGATCAGTGCATGATCATCACGTGGTCAGTGCATGTGGAGTCATGTAGTCAATGCATGATAGCGCCGTAATCAGTGGACGATCAGTCCCGTGATGAGTGTATGATCAGCCAAGTGATCAGTGAAAGATATCTACGTGATCAGTGCATGATCAGTTACATGATCAGCGCATGATCAGCCACGTCATCAGTGCATGATAGCCACGTGAGCAGTGCATACAATTACGTGATCAGTGCATGATCATTCACGTGATAGGTGTGTGATCAGCGACGTGAACAGTGCATGCTCAGTCACGTGATCAGGGCCTGCTGAGCTGCGTGATTACTGTCTGCTCATGTGCTTGACAATTGCCAGCTGAGATGTACGATTCCTGCCTGTCATCTCCTTGACAATTGCCACCTGTGCTGCATAATTCCTGCCTGCTCATCTACTTGATTATTGCCAGCTGAGCAGCATGATTTCTCAGAGCTGAGTTCCATGATTATAGCCTGCCTACTCAGCTCTTTGTTCATTGCCTCCAGATGCACATGATCAGTGTGTGACACCAAATATAATCAGCACATGATCAGTCACATGATGAATGCATGATAAGCCAGGTGATCAGTGCATGACCAATTACGTGATCAGTGCATGATCACTCATGTAACCACTACATGGTAGCTGCGTGATCACTGCATGATCAGCCAGGTGAGCAGTGCATGATAGCCACGTGATCAGTGCATGATCAGTCACGTGATCAGTGCATGATCAGTCATGTGTTCAGTGCATGATCAGCCACGTGATCAGTGCATGATCAATTCGTGATCAGTGCATGATCACTCACGGACCAGTACATGGTAGCTACGTGATCATTGCATGGTCAGCCACGTGATCAGTGCATGATCAATTACGTGATCAGTGCATGATCAGTTACGTGAGCAGTGTATGATCAGCCACGTGATCAGTGCATGGTCAGACCCGTGAACAGTGTATGATTAGCCACGTGATCAATGCATGATATCCAAGTGATCAGTGCATGATCAATCACGTGATCAGTGTATGATCAGCCACGTGAACAGTGCATGCTCAGTCACGTGACCAGGGCCTGCTGAGCTGCATGATTACTGTCTGCTCATCTGCTTGACAATTGCCAGCTGAGCTGCACGATTCCTGCCTGTCATCTGCTTGACAATTGCCAGCTGTGCTGTGTAATTCCTGCCTGCTCAGCTGCTTGATTATTGCCAGCTGAGCAGCATGATTCCTCACAGCTGAGTTCCATGATTATTGCCTGCTGACTGTTTCATTCGTGCCTACTCAGCTCTTTGTTTATTGCCTCCAGAGGCACATGATCAGTGTATGATAGCAAACATGCTCAGCGCATGATCAGTCACATGGTCAGCACCATTAAGTCACGTGATCACTACATGATAGTCATGTGATCAGTCCATGCTCAGTCATGGTATCAGTGCATGATCAGCCACGTGATCAGTGCATGATAGCCACGTGATCATTGCAAGACAGCTACGTGATCAGTGCATGATCAGTCACATGATCAGTGCATGATCAGTCACGTGATAGGTGTGTGAAAAGCCATGTGAACAGTGCATGCTCAGTCACGTGATCAGGGACTGCTGAGCTGCGTGATTACTGTCTGCTCATCTGCTTGACAATTTCCAGCTGAGCTGCACGATTCCTGCCTGTCATCTCCTTGACAATTGCCACCTGTGCTGCGTAATTCCTGCCTGCTCATCTACTTGATTATTGCCAGCTGAGCAGCATGATTTCTCAGAGCTGAGTTCCACGATTATACCCTGCTGACTGACTCCTGCCTACTCAGCTCTATGTTCATTGCCTCCAGAGGCACATGATCCGTGTGTGACACCAAACATGATCAGCACATGATCAGTCACATGATCAATGCATGATAAGCCAGGTGATCAGTGCATGATCAATTATGTGATCAGTGCATGATCAGTCATGTGACCAGTACATGGTAGCTGCGTGATCATTGCATGATCAGCCACGTGAGCAGTGCATGATCAGCCACGTGATCAGTTCATGATCAGTCACGTGACCAGTATATGGTAGCTAGGTGATCATTTCATGATCAGCCATGTGATCTGTGCATGATAGCCACGTGATCACTGCATGATAGCCACGTGATCAGTGCATGATCAGTCACGTGATCAGTGCATGGTCAGACACGTGAAGAGTGTATGATCAGCCACGTGATCAGTGCATGATATCCAAGTGATCAGTGCATGATCAATCACGTGATCAGTGTATGATCAGCCAGGTGAACAGTGCATGCTCAGTCACGGGATCAGGGCCTGCTGAGCTGCGTGATTCCTGTCTGCTCATCTGCTTGACAATTGCCAGCTGAGCTGCACGATTCCTGCCTGTCATCTGCTTGACAATTGCCAGCTGTGCTTCGTAATTCCTGCCTGCTCAGCTGCTTGATTATTGCCAGCTGAGCAGCATGATTCCTCACACCTGAGTTCCATGATTATTGCCTGCTGACTGTTTGATTCGTGCCTACTCAGCTCTTTGTTTATTGCCTCCAGAGGCAAATGATCAGTGTATGATAGCAAACATGATCAGCGCATGATCAGTCACATGATCAGAGCCATTAAGTCACGTGATCACTACATGATAGTCATGTGATCAGTCCATGCTCAGTCACGGTATCAGTGCATGATCAGCCACGTGATCAGTGCATGATCAGCCAGGTGATCATTTCATGATAGCTATGTGATCAGTTCATGATTTGTCACGTGATCTGTGAATGACCAGGCAGGTGATCAGTGTATGATCAGCGACGTGATCAATGCATGATCCGTCACCTAATGGGTGTATGATCAGTCACCTGACCGGTACATGGTAGCTACATGATCATTGCATGATCAGCCACGTGAGTAGTGCATGATAGCCACGTGATCAGTGCATATTCAATCACGTGTTCAGTGCATGATCAGTCATGTAATCTGTGCATGACCAGGCACCTGATCAGTGTATGACCAGCCAAGTGATCAGTGCATGATAGCCACGTGATCAGTGCATGATCAGTGACGTGATCAGTGCATGATCAGTCACGTGATCAGTGGATGATCAGCCACGTGATCAGTGCATGATCAGCCACATGATCAGTGCATGATCAATTACGTGATCAGTGCATGATCAGTCACGTGACCAGTACATGGTAGCTACGTGATCATTGCCAGATCAGCCACGTGAGCAGAGCATGATAGCCACGTGATCAGTGCATGATCAGTCACGTGAACAGTGCATGATCATTTACATGATCTTTGCATGATCAGTCACGTGACCAGTATATGGTAGCTACGTGATCATTCGATGACGAGCCACGTGAGCAGTGCATGATAGCCACGGATGTGTGCATGATCAGTTACGTGAGCAGAGTATGATCAGCCACGTGATCAGTGCATGAGTGCCACGTGATCAGTGCATGATCAACCACGTGATCAGTGCATGATCAGCCACATGACCAGTGCATGATCAATTACATGATCAGTGCATGGTCAGTCACGTGATCAGTGCATGATCATCACGTGGTCAGTGCATGTGGAGTCATGTAGTCAATGCATGATAGCGCCGTAATCAGTGGACGATCAGTCCCGTGATGAGTGTATGATCAGCCAAGTGATCAGTGAAAGATATCTACGTGATCAGTGCATGATCAGTTACATGATCAGCGCATGATCAGCCACGTCATCAGTGCATGATAGCCACGTGAGCAGTGCATACAATTACGTGATCAGTGCATGATCATTCACGTGATAGGTGTGTGATCAGCGACGTGAACAGTGCATGCTCAGTCACGTGATCAGGGCCTGCTGAGCTGCGTGATTACTGTCTGCTCATGTGCTTGACAATTGCCAGCTGAGATGTACGATTCCTGCCTGTCATCTCCTTGACAATTGCCACCTGTGCTGCATAATTCCTGCCTGCTCATCTACTTGATTATTGCCAGCTGAGCAGCATGATTTCTCAGAGCTGAGTTCCATGATTATAGCCTGCCTACTCAGCTCTTTGTTCATTGCCTCCAGATGCACATGATCAGTGTGTGACACCAAATATAATCAGCACATGATCAGTCACATGATGAATGCATGATAAGCCAGGTGATCAGTGCATGACCAATTACGTGATCAGTGCATGATCACTCATGTAACCACTACATGGTAGCTGCGTGATCACTGCATGATCAGCCAGGTGAGCAGTGCATGATAGCCACGTGATCAGTGCATGATCAGTCACGTGATCAGTGCATGATCAGTCATGTG
The DNA here is from genome assembly GCF_032452875.1 of Bos javanicus. Lineage (NCBI taxonomy): Eukaryota > Metazoa > Chordata > Mammalia > Artiodactyla > Bovidae > Bos > Bos javanicus. The sequence goes on along the minus strand of NW_026894437.1, from coordinate 63,921 downwards.
TTCAGTGCATGATCAGCCACGTGATCAGTGCATGATCAATTACGTGATCAGTGCATGATCACTCACGGACCAGTACATGGTAGCTACGTGATCATTGCATGATCAGCCACTGATCAGTGCATGATCAATTACGTGATCAGTGCATGATCAGTTACGTGAGCAGTGTATGATCAGCCACGTGATCAGTGCATGGTCAGACCCGTGAACAGTGTATGATTAGCCACGTGATCAATGCATGATATCCAAGTGATCAGTGCATGATCAATCACGTGATCAGTGTATGATCAGCCACGGAACAGTGCATGCTCAGTCACGTGACCAGGGCCTGCTGAGCTGCATGATTACTGTCTGCTCATCTGCTTGACAATTGCCAGCTGAGCTGCACGATTCCTGCCTGTCATCTGCTTGACAATTGCCAGCTGTGCTGTGTAATTCCTGCCTGCTCAGCTGCTTGATTATTGCCAGCTGAGCAGCATGATTCCTCACAGCTGAGTTCCATGATTATTGCCTGCTGACTGTTTGATTCGTGCCTACTCAGCTCTTTGTTTATTGCCTCCAGAGGCACATGATCAGTGTATGATAGCAAACATGCTCAGCGCATGATCAGTCACATGGTCAGCACCATTAAGTCACGTGATCACTATATGATAGTCATGTGATCAGTCCATGCTCAGTCATGGTATCAGTGCATGATCAGCCACGTGATCAGTGCATGATAGCCACGTGATCATTGCAAGACAGCTACGTGATCAGTGCATGATCAGTCACATGATCAGTGCATGATCAGTCACGTGATAGGTGTGTGAAAAGCCATGTGAACAGTGCATGCTCAGTCACGTGATCAGGGACTGCTGAGCTGCGTGATTACTGTCTGCTCATCTGCTTGACAATTTCCAGCTGAGCTGCACGATTCCTGCCTGTCATCTCCTTGACAATTGCCACCTGTGCTGCGTAATTCCTGCCTGCTCATCTACTTGATTATTGCCAGCTGAGCAGCATGATTTCTCAGAGCTGAGTTCCACGATTATACCCTGCTGACTGACTCCTGCCTACTCAGCTCTATGTTCATTGCCTCCAGAGGCACATGATCCGTGTGTGACACCAAACATGATCAGCACATGATCAGTCACATGATCAATGCATGATAAGCCAGGTGATCAGTGCATGATCAATTATGTGATCAGTGCATGATCAGTCATGTGACCAGTACATGGTAGCTGCGTGATCAGTGCATGATCAGCCACGTGATCAGTGCATGATCAGCCACGTGATCAGTGCATGATCAGTCACGTGACCAGTATATGGTAGCTAGGTGATCATTTCATGATCAGCCATGTGATCTGTGCATGATAGCCACGTGATCACTGCATGATAGCCACGTGATCAGTGCATGATCAGTCACGTGATCAGTGCATGGTCAGACACGTGAAGAGTGTATGATCAGCCACGTGATCAGTGCATGATATCCAAGTGATCAGTGCATGATCAATCACGTGATCAGTGTATGATCAGCCAGGTGAACAGTGCATGCTCAGTCACGGGATCAGGGCCTGCTGAGCTGCGTGATTCTGTCTGCTCATCTGCTTGACAATTGCCAGATGAGCTGCACGATTCCTGCCTGTCATCTGCTTGACAATTGCCAGCTGTGCTGCGTAATTCCTGCCTGCTCAGCTGCTTGATTATTGCCAGCTGAGCAGCATGATTCCTCACACCTGAGTTCCATGATTATTGCCTGCTGACTGTTTGATTCGTGCCTACTCAGCTCTTTGTTTATTGCCTCCAGAGGCAAATGATCAGTGTATGATAGCAAACATGATCAGCGCATGATCAGTCACATGATCAGAGCCATTAAGTCACGTGATCACTACATGATAGTCATGTGATCAGTCCATGCTCAGTCACGGTATCAGTGCATGATCAGCCACGTGATCAGTGCATGATCAGCCAGGTGATCATTTCATGATAGCTATGTGATCAGTTCATGATTTGTCACGTGATCTGTGAATGACCAGGCAGGTGATCAGTGTATGATCAGCGACATGATCAATGCATGATCCGTCACCTAATGGGTGTATGATCAGTCACCTGACCGGTACATGGTAGCTACATGATCATTGCATGATCAGCCACGTGAGTAGTGCATGATAGCCACGTGATCAGTGCATATTCAATCACGTGTTCAGTGCATGATCAGTCATGTAATCTGTGCATGACCAGGCACCTGATCAGTGTATGACCAGCCAAGTGATCAGTGCATGATAGCCACGTGATCAGTGCATGATCAGTGACGTGATCAGTGCATGATCAGTCACGTGATCAGTGGATGATCAGCCACGTGATCAGTGCATGATCAGCCACATGATCAGTGCATGATCAATTACGTGATCAGTGCATGATCAGTCACGTGACCAGTACATGGTAGCTACGTGATCATTGCCAGATCAGCCACGTGAGCAGAGCATGATAGCCACGTGATCAGTGCATGATCAGTCACGTGAACAGTGCATGATCATTTACATGATCTTTGCATGATCAGTCACGTGACCAGTATATGGTAGCTACGTGATCACTCAATGACGAGCCACGTGAGCAGTGCATGATAGCCACGTGATGTGTGCATGATCAGTTACGTGAGCAGAGTATGATCAGCCACGTGATCAGTGCATGAGTGCCACGTGATCAGTGCATGATCAACCACGTGATCAGTGCATGATCAGCCACATGACCAGTGCATGATCAATTACATGATCAGTGCATGATCAGTCACGTGATCAGGACATGATAGTCATGTGATCAGTCCATGCTCAGTCACGGTATCAGTGCATGATCAGCCACGTGATCAGTGCAAGATCAGCCAGGTGATCATTTCATGATAGCTATGTGATCAGTTCATGATTTGTTACGTGATCTGTGCATGACCAGGCAGGTGATCAGTGTATGATCCGTCACCAAATGGGTGTGTGATCAGTCACCTGACCGGTACATGGTAGCTACATGATCATTGCATGATCAGCCACGTGAGTAGTGCATGATAGCCACGTGATCAGTGCATGATCAGTCACGTGTTCAGTGCATGATCAGTCATGTTATCTGTGCATGACCAGGCACGTGATCAGAGTATGACCAGCCAAGTTATCAGTGCATGATAGCCACGTGATCAGTGCATGATCAGTCACGTGAGCAGTGCATGATCAGTCACGGGATCAGTGGATGATCAGCCACGTGATCAGTGCATGATCAGCCACATGATCAGTGCATGATCTATTACGTGATCAGTGCATGATCAGTCACGTGACCAGTATATGGTAGCTAGGTGATCATTGCATGATCAGCCACATGAGCCGTGCATGATAGCCACGAGATCAGTGCATGATCAGTCACGTGATCAGTGCATGATCAGTCACGTGATCAGTACATGAACAGTCACGTGAACAGTGCATGATCAGTCATGTGATCAGTGTATGACCAGCCAAATGATCAGTGCATGATATGTCACGTGACAGGTGTGTGATCAGCCACGTGCACAGTGCATGTTATGCCACGTATTCAGTGCATGATAGCCACGTGATGTGTGCATGATCATTTACGTGAGCAGTGTATGACCAGACAAGTGATCAGTGCATGGTCAGACACGTGAACAGTGTTTGATCAGCCACGTGATCAGTGCATGATATCCAAGTGATCAGTGCATGATCAATCACGTGATCAGTGTATGATCAGCCACGTGAATAGTGCATGCTCAGTCACGTGAGCAGTGCATGATCAGTCACGGGATCAGTGCATGATCATCACGTGGTCAGTGGATGATCAGCCACATGACCAGTGCATGATCAATTACATGATCAGTGCATGGTCAGTCACGTGATAAGTGCATGATCATCACGTGGTCAGTGGATGATCAGCCACATGACCAGTGCATGATCAATTACATGATCAGTGCATGGTCAGTCACGTGATCAGTGCATGATCATCACGTGGTCAGTGGATGATCAGCCACATGACCAGTGCATGATCAATTACATGATCAGTGCATGGTCAGTCACGTGATCAGTGCATGATCATCACGTGGTCAGTGCATGTGGAGTCATGTAGTCAATGCATGATAGCGCCGTAATCAGTGGACAATCAGTCCCGTGATGAGTGTATCATCAGCCAAGTGATCAGTGAAAGATATCTACGTGATCAGTGCATGATCAGTTACATGATCAGCGCATGATCAGCCACGTCATCAGTGCATGATAGCCACGTGAGCAGTGCATACAATTACGTGATCAGTGCATGATCATTCACGTGATAGGTGTATGATCAGCCACGTGATCAGTGCATGAGTGCCATGTGATCAGTGCATGATATGTCACGTGACAGGTGTGTGGTCAGCCACGTGAACAGTGCATGTTCAGCCACGTGATCAGTGCATGATAGCCACGTGATCAGTGCATGATCAATCACGTGATCAGTGTATGATCAGCCACGTGAATAGTGCATGCTCAGTCACGTGATCAGGGCCTGCTGAGCTGCGTGATTACTGTCTGCTCATCTGCTTGACAATTGCCAGCTGAGCTGCACGATTCCTGCCTGTCATCTGCTTCACAATTGCCAGCTGTGCTGCATAATTCCTGCCTGCTCAGCTGCTTGATTATTGCCAGCTGAGCAGCATGATTCCTCACAGCTGAGTTCCATGATTGGTGCCTGCTGACTGTTTGATTCGTGCCTACTCAGCTCTTTGTTTATTGCCTCCAGAGGCACATGATCAGTGTATGAAAGCAAACATGATCAGCGCATGATCAGTCACATGATCAGCGCCATTAAGTCACGTGATCACTACATGATAGTCATGTGATCAATCCATGCTCAGTCACGGTATTAGTGCATGATCAGCCACGTGATCAGTGCATGATCAGCCAGGTGATCATTTCATGATAGCTATGTGATCAGTTCATGATTTGTCACGTGATCTGTGCATGACCAGGCAGGTGATCAGTGTATGATCCGTCACCTAATGGGTGTATGATCAGTCACCTGACCGGTACATGGTAGCTACAAGATCATTGCATGATCAGCCACGTGAGTAGTGCATGATAGCCACGTGCTCAGTGCATGATGAGTAACGTGTTCAGTGCATGATCAGCCATGTAATCTGTGCATGACCAGGCACGTGATCAGTGTATGACCAGCCAAGTTATCAGTGCATGATAGCCACGTGATCAGTGCATGATCAGTCACGTGATCAGTGCATGATCAGTCACGTGATCAGTGGATGATCAGCCACGTGATCAGTGCATGATAAGCCACATGATCAGTGCATGATCAGTCACGTGACCAGTATATGGTAGTTAGGTGATCATTGCATGATCAGCCACATGAGCCGTGCATGATAGCCACGAGATCAGTGCATGATCAGTCACGTGATCATTGCATGATCACTCACGTGAACAGTGCATGATAAGTCAATTGATCAGTGCATGATCAATTACGTGATCAGTGCATGATCACTCACGTGACCAGTACATGGTAGCTACGTGATCATTGCATGAACAGCCGCGTGAGCAGTGCATGATAGCCCCGTGATCAGTGCATGATCTGTCGCATGATCAGTGTATGTTCATCCGGGTGATCAGTGCATGGGCAGTCATGTGATCAGTGCATGATATAGACGTTATCAGTGCATGATCAGTCTCGGAATCAGTGTATGATCAACCACGTGATCAGTGCACGATAGCCAGGTAATGAGTGCATGATAGCCAGATGATCAGTGCATTATCAGTCAAGTGATCAGTGTATGATCAGCCAAGTAATCAGTGCATGATAGCCAACTGATCCGTGGATGGTCAGTCACGTGATCAGTGCATGGTCAGTCACGTGATCATTGCATGATCAGCCACGTTAATAGTGCATGATCAATTACATGATCAGTGCATGATCAGTCACGTGATCAGTACATGATCAGTCACGTGAACAGTGCATGATCAGTCACGTGATACGTGTGTGATAAGCCACGTGACCAGTGCATGATATCAGTGCATGATAGCCACGTGATCAGTGCATGATAGCCACGTGATCAGTGCATGATCAGTCACGTGATACGTGTGTGATTAGCCACGTGATCAGTGCATGATATCCAGGTGATCAGTGCAGGATAGCCACGTGATCACTTCATGAGTAGTCACGTGATCTATACATGATCAGTCACGTGATACGTGTGTGATCAGCCACCGGATCAGTGCGTGATGAGCCACGTGATCAGTGCAGTATCAATTACGTGATCAGTGCATGATCAGTCACGAGACGAGTACATGGTTGCTACATGATCGTTGCGTGGTCAGCCACGTGAGCAGAGCATGATAGCCACGTGATCAGTGCATGATCAGTCACGTGATCAGTACATGATAAGTCACGTTAACAGTGCATGATCATTTACGTGATCTGTGCATGATCAGTCACGTGACCAGTATATGGTAGCTACGTGAACATTCCATGACGAACCACGTGAGCAGTGCATGATAGCCACGTGATGTGTGCATGATGAGTTACGTGAGCAGAGTATGATCAGCCACGTGATCAGTGCATGAGTGCCGCGTGATCAGTGCATGATATGTCACGTGACAGGTGTGTGATCAGCCACGTGAACAGTGCATGTTCCGCCACGTGATCAGTTCATGATAGCCACGTGATCAGTGCATGATCAGTACGTGAGCAGTGTATGACCAGACACGTGATCAGTGCATGGTCAGACACGTGAACAGTGTATCATCAGCCACGTGATCAGTGCATGATATCCAAGTGATCAGTGCATGATCAATCACGTGATCAGTGTATGATCAGCCACGTGAACAGTGCATGCTCAGTCACGTGATCAGGGCCTGCTGAGCTGCGTGATTACTGTCTGCTCATCTGCTTGACAATTGCCAGCTGAGCTGCACGATTCCTGCCTGTCATCTGCTTGACAATTGCCAGCTGTGCTGCGTAATTCCTGCCTGCTCAGCTGCTTGATTATTGCCAGCTGAGCAGCATGATTCCTCAAGCTGAATTCCATGATTATTGACTGCTGACTTATGATTCGTGCCTACTCAGCTCTTTGTTTATTGCCTCCAGAGGCACATGATCAGTGTATGATAGAAAACATGATCAGCGCATGATCAGTCACATGATCAGCGCCATTAAGTCACGTGATCACTACATGATAGTCATGTGATTAGTCCATGCACAGTCACGGTATCAGTGCATGATCAGCCACGTGATCAGTGCATGATCTGTCACATGATTAGTGTATGATCATCCACGTGATCAGTGCATGGACAGTCATGTGATCAGTGCATGATATAGACGTGATCAGTGCATGATCAGTCTCGTGATCAGTGCATGATAGCCACGTGATCAGTGCATGATCTGTCACCTGATGGGTGTATGATCATTCACGTGACCTTTACATGGTAGCTACATGATCATTGCATGATCAACCACGTGAGTAGTGCACGATAGCCACGTGATCACTGCATGATCAGTCACATGATCACTGCATGATCAGTCATGTGACCAGTACATGGTAGCTGCGTGATCATCGCATGTTCAGCCACGTGAGCCATGCATGATAGCCCCGTGATCAGTGCGTGATCTGACACGAGATCAGTGCATGATCAGTCACGTGATCAGTGCATGATCAGCCACGTGATCAGTGCATGATCAGTCACGTGATCAGTGTATGATCAGCCACGTGATCAGTGCATGATCAGCCACATTATCAGTGCATGATCAATTACGTGATCAGTGCATGATCAGTCACGTGACCAGTACTTGGTAGCTACGTGATCATTGCCAGATCAGCCACGTGAGCAGAGCATGATAGCCACGTGATCAGTGCATGATCAGTCACCTGATCAGTGCATGAGTGCCATGTGATCAGTGCATGATATGTAACGTGACAGGTGTGTGATAAGCCACGTGAACAGTGCATGTTCAGCCACATGATCAGTGCATGATAGCCACGTGATCAGTGCATGATCAGTTACGTGAGCAGTGTATGATCAGCCACGTGATCAGTGCATGGTGAGACACGTGAACAGTGCATGCTCAGTCACGTGATCAGGGCCTGCTGAGCTGCGTGATTCCTGTCTGCTCATCTGCTTGACAATTGCCAGCTGAGCTGCACGATTCCTGCCTGTCATCTGCTTGACAATTGCCAGCTGTGCTGTGTAATTCCTGCCTCCTAGCTGCTTGATTATTGCCAACTGAGCAGCATGATTCACGTGAATAGTGCATGTTCAGTCACGTGATAAGGGCCTGCTGAGCTGCGTGATTACTGTCTGCTCATCTGCTTGACAATTGCCAGCTGAGCTGCACGATTCCTGCCTGTCATCTGCTTGACAATTGCCAGCTGTGCTTCGTAATTCCTCCTGCTCAGCTGCTTGATTATTGCCAGCTGAGCAGCATGATTCCTCACAGCTGAGTCCCATGATTGTTGCCTGCTGACTGTTTGATTCGTGCCTACTCTGCTCTTTGTTTATTGCCTCCAGAGGCACATGATCAGTGTTGAAAGCAAACATGATCAGCGCATGATCAGTCACATGATCAGCGCCATTAAGTCACGTGATCACTACATGATAGTCATGTGATCAGTCCATGCACAGTCACGGTATCAGTGCATGATCAGCCACGTAATCAGTGCATGATCTGTCACATGATTAGTGTATGATCATCCACGTGATTAGTGCATGGGCAGTCATGTGATCAGTGCATGATAGCCACGTGATCAGTGCATGATCTGTCACCTGATGGATGTATGATCATTCACGTAACCTGTACATGGTAGCTACATGATCATTGCATGATCAGCCACGTGAGTAGTGCACGATAGCCACGTGATCACTGCATGATCAGTCACATGATCAGTGCATGATCAGTCATGTGACCAGTACATGGTAGCTGCGTGATCATCGCATGATCAGCCACGTGAGCCATGCATGATAGCCACGTGATCAGTGCATGATCAGACACGAGATCAGTGCATGTGGAGTCATGTAGTCAATGCATTATAGCGCCGTGATCAGTGCACGATCAGTCCTGTGATGAGTGTATGATCAGCCACGTGATCAGTGCAAGTTAGCTACATGATCAGTGCATGATCAGTCACATGATCAGTGCATGATCATTCACGTGATAGGTGTGTGATCAGCGACGTGAACAGTGCATGTTCAGTCACGTGATCTGGGCCTGCTGAGCTTCGTGATTACTGTCTGCTCATGTGCTTGACAATTGCCAGCTGAGCTGTACGATTCCTGCCTGTCATCTCCTTGACAATTGCCACCTGTGCTGCATAATTCCTGTCTGCTCATCTACTTGATTATTGCCAGCTGAGCAGCATGATTTCTCAGAGCTGAGTTCCATGATTATTGCCTACTGATTCCTGCCTACTCAGCTCTTTGTTCATTGCATCCAGAGGCACATGATCAGTGTATGACACGAAACATGATCAGCACATGATGAATCACATAATCAATGCATGGTAAGCCAGGTGATCAGTGCATGATCAATTACGTGATAAGTGCATAATCAGTCATGTGACCAGTACATGGCAGCTGCGTGATCATTGCATGATCAGCCACGTGATCAGTGCAAGATCAGTCACGTGATCATTGCATGATCAGCCACGTTATCTGTGCATGATAGCCACGTGATCAGTGCATGATAGCCACGTGAGCAGTGCATGATAGCCACGTGATCAGTGCATGATCAGTCACGTGATACGTGTGTGATCAGCCACCGGATCAGTGCGTGATGAGCCACGTGATCAGTGCAGGATTAATTACGTGATCAGTGCATGATCAGTCACGAGACCAGTACATGGTTGCTACGTGATCGTTGCATGATCAGCCACGTGAGCAGAGCATGATAGCCACGTGATCAGTGCATTATCAGTCACGTGATCAGTACATGATCAGCCATGTGAACAGTGCATGTTCAGTCACGTGATCAGGGCCTGCTGAGCTGCGTGATTACTGTCTGCTCATCTGCTTGACAATTTCCAGCTGAGCTGCACGATTCCTGCCTGTCATCTCCTTGACAATTGCCACCTGTGCTGCATAATTCCTGCCTGCTCATCTACTTGATTATTGCCAGCTGAGCAGCATGATTTCTCAGAGGTGAGTTCCATGATTATAGCCTGCTGACTGATTCCTGCCTACTCAGCTCTATGTTCATTGCCTCCAGAGGCACATGATCAGTGTGTGACACCAAACATGATCAGCACATGATCAGTCACATGATCAATGCATGATAAGCCAGGTGATCAGTGCATGATCAATTATGTGATCAGTGCATGATCAGTCATGTGACCAGTACATGGTAGCTGCGTGATTATTGCATGATCAGCCACGTGAGCAGTGCATGATAGCCACGTGATCAGTGCATGATCAGTCACGTGATCTGTGCATGATCAGTCACGTGATCTGTGCATGATCAGTCACGTGATCAGTGCATGATCAATTACTGATCAGTACATGTTCAGTCACGTGACCAGTGCATGGTAGCTACGTGGTCATTGCATGATCAGCCACGTGATCAGTGCATGATAGCCACGTGATCAGTGCATGATCAGTCACGTGACCAGTACATGGTAGCTGCGTGATCATTGCATGATCAGGCAATTTAGCAGTGCATGATATCCATGTGATCAGTGCATGATCAGTCACATGATCAGTGAATGATTATTCACGTGCTCAGTGCATGATCAGCCACATGATCAGTGCATGATCAATTAAGTGATCAGTGCATGATCAGTCACGTGACCAGTACATGGTAGCTACGTGATCATTGCATGATCAGCCACGTGATCAGTGCATGATCGCCATGTGATCAGTGCATGATCAGTCACGTGACCAGTACATGGTAGCTACGTGATCATTGCATGATCAGCCACGTGATCAGTGCATGATATCCACATGATCAGTGAATGATAGCCACGTGATTAGTGCATGATAGCCACGTGAGCAGTGCATGATCAGTCACGTGACCAGTACATGGTTGCTACGTGATCATTGCGTGATCAGCCACGTGAGCAGTGCATGATAGCCACGTGATCAGTGCATGATCAGTCACGTGATCAGTACATGATCAGTCAACTGAACAGTGCATGATCATTTACGTGATCTGAGCATGATCAGTCACGTGACCAGTATATGGTAGCTACGTGAACATTGCATGACCAGCCAGGTGAGAAGTGCATAATAGCCACGTGACGTGTGCATGATCAGTTACGTTATCAGTGCATGATCAGCAAAATAATCAGTGCATGATCAATTACGTGATCAGTGCATGATCAGCCACGTGATCAGTGCATGATCAGTCACATAATCAGTGCATGGTCAGTCACGTGATCAGTGCATGATCATCCACGTGATCAGAGCATGTGGAGTCATGTAGACAATGCATGATAGCGCCGTTATGAGTGCACGATCAGTCCCGTGATGAGTGTATGATCAGCCAAGTGATCAGTGCAAGATAGCTACGTGATCAGTGCATGATCAGCCACGTCATCAGTGCATGATAGCCACGTGAGCAGTGCATACAATTACTTGATCAGTGCATGCGCAATCACGTGATCAGTGCATTAGAGCCACGTGATCAGTGCATGATAGCCACGTGATCAGTGCATGATCAGTCAGGTGATCAGTGAATGATTGCTACGTGATCAGTTCATGATTAGTCACGTAATCTGTGCATGACATGGCAGGTGAACAGTGTATGATCAGCCACGTGAACAGTGCATGATAGCCACGTGATCAGTGCGTGATCAGTCACCTGATGCGTGTATGATCAGTCACGTGACCGGTACATGGTAGCTACATGATCATTGCATGATCAGCCACGTGTGTAGTGCATGATAACCACGTGATCAGTGCATGATCAGTGACGTGATCAGTGCATGATTAGTCAAGTAATCTGTGCATGACCAGGCACGTGATCAGTGTATGACCAGCCATGTGATCAGTGCATGATAGCCACGTGATCAGTGCATGATCAGTCACGTGATCAGTGCATGATCAGTCAAGTGATCAGTGCATGATCAGCCACATGATCAGTGCATGATCAATTACGTCATCAGTGCATGATCAGTCACGTGACCAGTACATGGTAGCTGCGTGATCAGTGTATGTCCAGCCAAGTGATCAGTGCATGATAGCCACGTGATCAGTGCATGATCAGTCACGTGATCAGTGCATGATCAGTCAAGTGATCAGTGCATGATCAGCCACATGATCAGTGCATGATCAGTCACGTGACCAGTACATGGTAGCTGCGTGATCATTTCATGATCAGCCACGTTAGCAGTGCATGATAGCCACGTGATCAGTGCTTGATCAGCCACGTGATCCGTGCATGATCAGCCACGTGATCCGTGCATGATCAGTTACGTGATCAGTGCATGGTAGCTGCGTGATCATTTCCTGATCAGCCACGTTAGCAGTGCATGATAGCCACGTGATCAGTGCATGATAGCCACGTGATCAGTGCATGATAGCCACGTGATCAGTGCATGATCAGTCACGTGATACGTGTGTGATCAGCCACGTGATCAGTGCATGATGAGTCAGGTGATCAGTGCAGGATTAATTACGTGATCAGTGCATGATCAGTCACGTGACCAGTACATGGTTGCTACGTGATCATTGCATGATCAGCCACGTGAGCAGTGCATGATAGCCACGTGATCAGTGCGTGATCAGTCACGTGATCAGTACATGATCAGTCACGTGAACAGTGCATGACCATTTACGTGATCTGTGCATGATCAGTCACGTGAGAAGTATATGGTAGCTACGTGAACATTGCATGATCAGCCACGTGAGCAGTGCATGATAGCCGCGTGATCACTGCATGATCTGTGACATGATCAGTGTATGTTTATCCACGTGATCAGTGCATGGGCAGTCAGGTGATCAGTGCATGATACAGACGTGATCAGTGCAAGATCAGTCTTGTGATCAGTGTATGATCAACCACGTGATCAGTGCACGATAGCCAGGTAATGAGTGCACGATAGCCAGATGATCAGTGCATTTTCAGTCACGTGATCAGTGTATGATCAGCCAAGTAATCAGTGCATGATTGTCAGCTCATCAGTGCATGATCAGTCACGTGATCAGTGCATGGTCAGTCACGTGATCAGTCCATGATCAGTCACGTGATCAGTGCATGATAGCCACGTGAACAGTGCATGATCAGTTACGTGAGCAGTGTATGATCAGCCACGTGATCAGTGCATGGTCAGACACGTGAACAGTGTATGATCAGCCACGTGATCAGTGCATGATATCCAAGTGATCAGTGCATGATCAATCACGTGATAAGTGTATGATCAGCCACGTGAACAGTGCATGCTCAGTCACGTGATCAGGGCCTGCTGAGCTGCGTGATTCCTGTCTGCTCATCTTCTTGACAATTGCCAGCTGAGCTACACGATTCCTGCCTGTCATCTGCTTGACAATTTCCAGCTGTGCTGCGTAATTCCTGCCTGCTCAGCTGCTTGATTATTGCCAGCTGAGCAGCATGATTCCTCACAGCTGAGTTCCATGATTATTCCCTGCTGACTGTTTGATTCGTGCCTACTCAGCTCTTTGTTATTGCCTCCAGAGGCACATGATCAGTGTATGATAGCAAACATGATCAGCGCATGATCAGTCACATGATCAGCGCCATGAAGTCCCGTGATCACTACATGATAGTCATGTGATCAGTCCATGCTCAGTCACGGTATCAGTGCATGACCAGCCACGTGATCAGTGCATGATCTGTCACATGATTAGTGTATGATCATCCACGTGATCAGTGCATGGGCAGTCATGTGATCAGTGCATGATTAGACGTGATCAGTGCATTTTCAGTCTCGTGGTCAGTGCATGATAGCCACGTGATCAGTGCATGATCAGTCACCTGATGGCTGTATGATCATTCAGGTGACCGGTACATGGTAGCCATATGATCAGTGTATGATCAGCCATGTGATAAGTGCATGGTAGCCACGTGATCAGTGCATGATCAGCCACGTGATCAGTGCATGATCAGTCACGTGTTCAGTGCATGATCAGCCACATGATCAGTGCATGATCAATTACGTTATCAGTGCATGATCAGTCACGTGACCAGTACATGGTAGCTGCGTGATCAGTGTATGACCAGCCAAGTGATCAGTGCATGATAGCCACCTGATGTGTGCATGATCAGTTACGTGAACAGAATATGATCAGCCACGTGATCAGTGCATGCGTGCCACGTGATCAGTGCATAATCAGTCACGTGACAGGTGTGTGATAAGCCACGTGAACACTGCATGTTCAGCTACGTGATCAGTGCATGATCAGTCACGTGATCAGTGCATGATCAGCAACATGATCAGTGAATGATCAATTACGTCATCAGTGCATGATCAGTCACGTGACCAGTACATGGTATCTGCGTGATCATTGCATGATCAGCCAAGTTAGCAGTGCATGATAGCCACGTGATCAGTGCATCATCAGTCACGTGATCAGTGCATGATTATTCACGTGTTCACTGCATGATCAGCCACGTGATCAGTGCATGGGCAGTCATGTGATCAGTGCATGATTAGACGTGATCAGTGCATTTTCAGTCTCGTGGTCAGTGCATGATAGCCACGTGATCAGTGCATGATCAGTCAGGTGATCAGTGAATGATTGCTACGTGATCAGTTCATGATTAGTCACGTAATCTGTGCATGACATGGCAGGTGAACAGTGTATGATCAGCCATGTGAACAGTGCATGATAGCCACGTGATCAGTGCATGATCAGTCACCTGATGCGTGTATGATCAGTCACGTGACCGGTACATGGTAGCTACATGATCATTGCATGATCAGCCACGTGTGTAGTGCATGATAGCCACGTGATCAGTGCATGATCAGCCACATGATCAGTGCATGATCAATTACGTCATCAGTGCATGATCAGTCACGTGACCAGTACATGGTAGCTGCGTGATCAGTGTATGTCCAGCCAAGTGATCAGTGCATGATAGCCACGTGATCAGTGCATGATCAGTCACGTGATCAGTGCATGATCAGTCAAGTGATCAGTGCATGATCAGCCACATGATCAGTGCATGATCAGTCACGTGACCAGTACATGGTAGCTGCGTGATCATTTCATGATCAGCCACGTTAGCAGTGCATGATAGCCACGTGATCAGTGCTTGATCAGCCACGTGATCCATGCATGATCAGCCACGTGATCCGTGCATGATCAGTTACGTGATCAGTGCATGGTAGCTGCGTGATCATTTCCTGATCAGCCACGTTAGCAGTGCATGATAGCCACGTGATCAGTGCATGATAGCCACGTGATCAGTGCATGATAGCCACGTGATCAGTGCATGATCAGTCACGTGATACGTGTGTGATCAGCCACGTGATCCGTGAATGATAGCCACGTGATCAGTGCATGATAGCCACGTGATCAGTGCATGATCAGTCACGTGATACGTGTGTGATCAGCCACGTGATCAGTGCATGATGAGTCAGGTGATCAGTGCAGGATTAATTACGTGATCAGTGCATGATCAGTCACGTGACCAGTACATGGTTGCTACGTGATCATTGCATGATCAGCCACGTGAGCAGTGCATGATAGCCACGTGATCAGTGCGTGATCAGTCACGTGATCAGTACATGATCAGTCACGTGAACAGTGCATAACCATTTACGTGATCTGTGCATGATCAGTCACGTGAGAAGTATATGGTGGCTACGTGAACATTGCATGATCAGCCACGTGAGCAGTGCATGATAGCCGCGTGATCACTGCATGATCTGTGACATGATCAGTGTATGTTTATCCACGTGATCAGTGCATGGGCAGTCAGGTGATTAGTGCATGATACAGACGTGATCAGTGCAAGATCAGTCTTGTGATCAGTGTATGATCAACCACGTGATCAGTGCACGATAGCCAGGTAATGAGTGCACGATAGCCAGTTGATCAGTGCATTTTCAGTCACGTGATCAGTGTATGATCAGCCAAGTAATCAGTGCATGATTGTCAGCTCATCAGTGCATGATCAGTCACGTGATCAGTGCATGGTCAGTCACGTGATCAGTCCATGATCAGTCACGTGATCAGTGCATGATAGCCACGTGAACAGTGCATGATCAGTTACGTGAGCAGTGTATGATCAGCCACGTGATCAGTGCATGGTCAAACACGTGAACAGTGTATGATCAGCCACGTGATCAGTGCATGATATCCAAGTGATCAGTGCATGATCAATCACGTGATAAGTGTATGATCAGCCACGTGAACAGTGCATGCTCAGTCACGTGATCAGGGCCTGCTGAGCTGCGTGATTACTGTCTGCTCATCTGCTTGACAATTGCCAGCTGAGCTACACGATTCCTGCCTGTCATCTGCTTGACAATTGCCAGCTGTGCTGCGTAATTCCTGCCTGCTCAGCTGCTTGATTATTGCCAGCTGAGCAGCATGATTCCTCACAGCTGAGTTCCATGATTATTGCCTGCTGACTGTTTGATTCGTGCCTACTCAGCTCTTTGTTATTGCCTCCAGAGGCACATGATCAGTGTATGATAGCAAACATGATCAGTGCATGATCAGTCACATGATCAGCGCCATGAAGTCCCGTGATCACTACATGATAGTCATGTGATCAGTCCATGCTCAGTCACGGTATCAGTGCATGACCAGCCACGTGATCAGTGCATGATCTGTCACATGATTAGTGTATGATCATCCACGTGATCAGTGCATGGGCAGTCATGTGATCAGTGCATGATTAGACGTGATCAGTGCATTTTCAGTCTCGTGGTCAGTGCATGATAGCCACGTGATCAGTGCATGATCAGTCACCTGATAGGTGTATGATCATTCAGGTGACCGGTACATGGTAGCCATATGATCAGTGTATGATCAGCCATGTGATAAGTGCATGGTAGCCACGTGATCAGTGCATGTTCAGCCACGTGATCAGTGCATGATCAGTCACGTGTTCAGTGCATGATCAGCCACATGATCAGTGCATGATCAATTACGTTATCAGTGCATGATCAGTCACGTGACCAGTACATGGTAGCTGCGTGATCAGTGTATGACCAGCCAAGTGATCAGTGCATGATAGCCACCTGATGTGTTCATGATCAGTTACGTGAACAGAATATGATCAGCCACGTGATCAGTGCATGCGTGCCACGTGATCAGTGCATAATCAGTCACGTGACAGGTGTGTGATAAGCCACGTGAACACTGCATGTTCAGCTACGTGATCAGTGCATGATCAGTCACGTGATCAGTGCATGATCAGCAACATGATCAGTGAATGATCAATTATGTCATCAGTGCATGATCAGTCACGTGACCAGTACATGGTATCTGCGTGATCATTGCATGATCAGCCAAGTTAGCAGTGCATGATAGCCACGTGATCAGTGCATCATCAGTCACGTGATCAGTGCATGATTATTCACGTGTTCACTGCATGATCAGCCACGTGATCAGTGCATGATCAATTACGTGATCAGTGCATGATCAGTCACGTGACCAGTACATGGTAGCTATGTGATCATTGCATGATCAGCCACGTGATCAGTGCATGATAGCCACGTGATCAGTGCATGATCAGTCACGTGATCAGTACATGATCAGTCAACTGAACAGTGCATGATCATTTACGTGATCTGAGCATGATCAGTCACGTGACCAGTATATGGTAGCTACGTGAACATTGCATGACCAGCCAGGTGAGAAGTGCATAATAGCCACGTGACGTGTGCATGATCAGTTACGTTATCAGTGCATGATCAGCAAAATAATCAGTGCATGATCAATTACGTGATCAGTGCATGATCAGCCACGTGATCAGCGCATGATCAGTCACATAATCAGTGCATGGTCAGTCACGTGATCAGTGCATGATCATCCACGTGATCAGAGCATGTGGAGTCATGTAGACAATGCATGATAGCGCCGTTATGAGTGCACGATCAGTCCCGTGATGAGTGTATGATCAGCCAAGTGATCAGTGCAAGATAGCTACGTGATCAGTGCATGATCAGCCACGTCATCAGTGCATGATAGCCACGTGAGCAGTGCATACAATTACTTGATCAGTGCATGCGCAATCACGTGATCAGTGCATTAGAGCCACGTGATCAGTGCATGATAGCCACGTGATCAGTGCATGATCAGTCAGGTGATCAGTGAATGATTGCTACGTGATCAGTTCATGATTAGTCACGTAATCTGTGCATGACATGGCAGGTGAACAGTGTATGATCAGCCACGTGAACAGTGCATGATAGCCACGTGATCAGTGCATGATCAGTCACCTGATGCGTGTATGATCAGTCACGTGACCGGTACATGGTAGCTACATGATCATTGCATGATCAGCCACGTGTGTAGTGCATGATAACCACGTGATCAGTGCATGATCAGTGACGTGATCAGTGCATGATTAGTCAAGTAATCTGTGCATGACCAGGCACGTGATCAGTGTATGACCAGCCATGTGATCAGTGCATGATAGCCACGTGATCAGTGCATGATCAGTCACGTGATCAGTGCATGATCAGTCAAGTGATGAGTGCATGATCAGCCACATGATCAGTGCATGATCAATTACGTCATCAGTGCATGATCAGTCACGTGACCAGTACATGGTAGCTGCGTGATCAGTGTGTGTCCAGCCAAGTGATCAGTGCATGATAGCCACGTGATCAGTGCATGATCAGTCACGTGATCAGTGCATGATCAGTCAAGTGATCAGTGCATGATCAGCCACATGATCAGTGCATGATCAGTCACGTGACCAGTACATGGTAGCTGCGTGATCATTTCATGATCAGCCACGTTAGCAGTGCATGATAGCCACGTGATCAGTGCTTGATCAGCCACGTGATCCGTGCATGATCAGCCACGTGATCCGTGCATGATCAGTTACGTGATCAGTGCATGGTAGCTGCGTGATCATTTCCTGATCAGCCACGTTAGCAGTGCATGATAGCCACGTGATCAGTGCATGATAGCCACGTGATCAGTGCATGATAGCCACGTGATCAGTGCATGATCAGTCACGTGATACGTGTGTGATCAGCCACGTGATCAGTGCATGATGAGTCAGGTGATCAGTGCAGGATTAATTACGTGATCAGTGCATGATCAGTCACGTGACCAGTACATGGTTGCTACGTGATCATTGCATGATCAGCCACGTGAGCAGTGCATGATAGCCACGTGATCAGTGCGTGATCAGTCACGTGATCAGTGCATGATCAGTCACGTGAACAGTGCATGACCATTTACGTGATCTGTGCATGATCAGTCACGTGAGAAGTATATGGTAGCTACGTGAACATTGCATGATCAGCCACGTGAGCAGTGCATGATAGCC
Source organism: Bos javanicus (assembly GCF_032452875.1). Taxonomy (NCBI): domain Eukaryota; kingdom Metazoa; phylum Chordata; class Mammalia; order Artiodactyla; family Bovidae; genus Bos; species Bos javanicus. Next base: position 44,508 of record NW_026894437.1, on the reverse strand, counting down.
GCGTGATCACTGCATGATCTGTGACATGATCAGTGTATGTTTATCCACGTGATCAGTGCATGGGCAGTCAGGTGATCAGTGCATGATACAGACGTGATCAGTGTAAGATCAGTCTTGTGATCAGTGTATGATCAACCACGTGATCAGTGCACGATAGCCAGGTAATGAGTGCACGATAGCCAGTTGATCAGTGCATTTTCAGTCACGTGATCAGTGTATGATCAGCCAAGTAATCAGTGCATGATTGTCAGCTCATCAGTGCATGATCAGTCACGTGATCAGTGCATGGTCAGTCACGTGATCAGTCCATGATCAGTCACGTGATCAGTGCATGATAGCCACGTGAACAGTGCATGATCAGTTACGTGAGCAGTGTATGATCAGCCACGTGATCAGTGCATGGTCAGACACGTGAACAGTGTATGATCAGCCACGTGATCAGTGCATGATATCCAAGTGATCAGTGCATGATCAATCACGTGATAAGTGTATGATCAGCCACGTGAACAGTGCATGCTCAGTCACGTGATCAGGGCCTGCTGAGCTGCGTGATTCCTGTCTGCTCATCTGCTTGACAATTGCCAGCTGAGCTACACGATTCCTGCCTGTCATCTGCTTGACAATTTCCAGCTGTGCTGCGTAATTCCTGCCTGCTCAGCTGCTTGATTATTGCCAGCTGAGCAGCATGATTCCTCACAGCTGAGTTCCATGATTATTGCCTGCTGACTGTTTGATTCGTGCCTACTCAGCTCTTTGTTATTGCCTCCAGAGGCACATGATCAGTGTATGATAGCAAACATGATCAGCGCATGATCAGTCACATGATCAGCGCCATGAAGTCCCGTGATCACTACATGATAGTCATGTGATCAGTCGATGCTCAGTCACAGTATCAGTGCATGACCAGCCACGTGATCAGTGCATGGTCTGTCACATGATTAGTGTATGATCATCCACGTGATCAGTGCATGGGCAGTCATGTGATCAGTGCATGATTAGACGTGATCAGTGCATTTTCAGTCTCGTGGTCAGTGCATGATAGCCACGTGATCAGTGCATGATCAGTCACCTGATGGCTGTATGATCATTCAGGTGACCGGTACATGGTAGCCATATGATCAGTGTATGATCAGCCATGTGATAAGTGCATGGTAGCCACGTGATCAGTGCATGATCAGCCACGTGATCAGTGCATGATCAGTCACGTGTTCAGTGCATGATCAGCCACATGATAAGGGCATGATCAATTACGTTATCAGTGCATGATCAGTCACGTGACCAGTACACGGTAGCTGCGTGATCAGTGTATGACCAGCCAAGTGATCAGTGCATGATAGCCACCTGATGTGTGCATGATCAGTTACGTGAACAGAATATGATCAGCCACGTGATCAGTGCATGCGTGCCACATGATCAGTGCATAATCAGTCACGTGACAGGTGTGTGATAAGCCACGTGAACACTGCATGTTCAGCTACGTGATCAGTGCATGATCAGTCACGTGATCAGTGCATGATCAGCAACATGATCAGTGAATGATCAATTACGTCATCAGTGCATGATCAGTCACGTGACCAGTACATGGTATCTGCGTGATCATTGCATGATCAGCCAAGTTAGCAGTGCATGATAGCCACGTGATCAGTGCATCATCAGTCACGTGATCAGTGCATGATTATTCACGTGTTCACTGCATGATCAGCCACGTGATCAGTGCATGATCAATTACGTGATCAGTGCATGATCAGTCACGTGACCAGTACATGGTAGCTATGTGATCATTGCATGATCAGCCACGTGATCAGTGCATGATAGCCACGTGATCAGTGCATGATCAGTCATGTGATACGTGTGTGATGAGCCATGTGATCAGTGCATGATATCCACGTGATCAGTGAATGATAGCCACGTGATTAGTGCATGATAGCCACGTGATCAGTGCATGATCAGTCACGTGACACGTGTGTGATCAGCCACGTGATCAGTGCATGATCAGCCAGGTGATCAGTGAATGATTGCTACGTGATCAGTTCATGATTAGTCACGTGATCTGTGCATGACTAGGCAGGTGATCAGTGTATGATCAGCCACATGTTCAGTGCATGATAGCCACCTGATCAGTGCATGATCAGTCACCTGATGGGTGTATGATCAGTCACGTGACCGGTACATGGTAGCTACAATATCATTGCATGATCAGCCCCGTGGGTAGTTCCTGATAGCCACGTGGTCAGTGCATGATCAGTGACGTGATCAGTGCATGATCAGTCATGTAAACTGTGCATGACCAGGCACGTGATCAGTGTATGACCAGCCATGTGATCAGTGCATGATAGCCACGTGATCAGTGCATGATCAGTCACGTGATCAGAGCATGATCAGTCAAGTGATCAGTGGATGGTAGCTGCGTGATCAGTGTATGACCAGCCAAGTGTTTAGTGCATGATAGCAACGTGATTAGTGCATGATCAGTCACATGACCAGTACATGGTAGCTACCTGATCATTGCATGATCAGCCACGTGATCAGTGCATGATAGCCACGTGATCAGTGCATGATAGCCACTTGATCAGTGCATGATCAGCCACGTGATCAGTGCATGATCAATTACGTGATCAGTGCAAGATCAGTGACGTGACCAGTACATTGTAGCTACGTGATCATTGCATGATCAGCCACGTGATCAGTGCATGATAGCCACGTGATCAGTGCATGATAGCCACTTGATAAGTGCATGATCAGTCACGTGATACGTGTGTGATCAGCCATGTGACCCGTGCATGATATCCACGTGATCAGTGAATGATAGCCACGTGATCAGTGCATGATCAGTCACGTGATACGTGTGTGATCAGCCACGTGATCAGTGCATGATGAGTCAGGTGATCAGTGCAGGATTCATTACGTGATCAGTGCATGATCAGTAACGTGACCAGTACATGGTTGCTACGTGATCATTGCATGATCAGCCTCGTGAGCAGTGCATGATAGCCACGTGATCAGTGCGTGATCAGTCACGTGATCAGTACATGATCAGTCACGTGAACAGTGCATGATCATTTACGTGATCTGTGCATGATCAGTCACGTGACCAGTATATGGTAGCTATGTGAACATTGCATGACCAGCCAGGTGAGAAGTGCATGATAGCCACCTGATGTGTGCATGATCAGTTACGTGAGCAGAATATGATCAGCCACGTGATCAGTGCATGAGTGCCACGTGATCAGTGCATGATCAGTCACGTGACAGGTGTGTGATAAGCCACGTGAACAGTGCATGTTCAGCCACGTGATCAGTGCATGATATCCACGTGATCAGTGCATGATCAGTTACGTGAACAGTGTATGATCAGCCACGTGAGCAGTGCATGGTCAGACACGTGAACAGTGTATGATCAAACACATGATCAGTGCATGATATCCACGTGATCAGTGCATGATCAGTCTCGTGAACAGTGCATGATAAGTCACCTGATCAGTGTATGATCAATTATGTGATCAGTGCATGATCACTCACATGACCAGTACATGGTAGCTACGTGATCATTGCATGACCAGCCACGTGAGCAGTGCATGATAGCCGCGTGATCACTGCATGATCTGTGACATGATCAGTGTATGTTTATCCACGTGATCAGTGCATGGGCAGTCAGGTGATCAGTGCATGATACAGACGTGATCAGTGCAAGATCAGTCTCGTGATCAGTTTATGATCAACCATGTGATCAGTGCACGATAGCCAGGTAATGAGTGCACGATAGCCAGATGATCAGTGCATTATCAGTCACGTGATCAGTGTATGATCAGCCAAGTAATCAGTGCATGATTGCCAACTCATCAGTGCATGATCAGTCACGTGATCAGTGCATGGTCAGTCACGTGATCAGTGCATGATCAGCCACGTGATCAGTGCATGATAGCCACGTGATCAGTGCATGATCAGTCACATGACCAGTACATGGTAGCTACCTGATCATTGCATGATCAGCCACGTGATCAGTGCATGATAGCCACGTGATCAGTGCATGATAGCCACTTGATCAGTGCATGATCAGACACGTGAACAGTGTATGATCAGACACGTGATCAGTGCATGATATCCAAGTGATCAGTGCATGAACAATTACCTGATCAGTGTATGATCAGCCATGTGATCAGTGCATGGTCAGACACGTGAACAGTGTATGATCAGACACGTGATCAGTGCATGATATCCAAGTGATCAGTGCATGAACAATTACGTGATCAGTGTATGATCAGCCACGTGAACAGTGCACGCTCAGTCACGTGATCATGGCCTGCTGAGCTGCGTGATTACTGTCTGCTCATCTGCTTGACAATTGCCAGCTGAGCTGCACGATTCCTGCCTGTCATCTGCTTGACAATTACCAGCTGTGCTTCGTAATTCCTGCCTGCTCAGCTGCTTGATTATTGCCAGCTGAGCAGCATGATTCCTCACACCTGAGTTCCATGATTATTGCCTGCTGACTGTTTGATTCGTGCCTACTCAGCTCTTTGTTTATTGCCTCCAGAGGCACATGATCAGTGTATGATAGCAAACATGATCAGCGCATGATCAGTCACATGATCAGCGCCATTAAGTCACGTGATCACTACATGATAGTCATGTGATCAGTCCATGCTCAGTCACGGTATCAGTGCATGATCATCCACGTGATCAGTGCATGGGCAGTCATGTGATCAGTGCATGATAGCCACGTGATCAGTGCATGATCTGTCACCTGATGGGTGTATGATCATTAACCTGACCTGTACATGGTAGCTACATGATCATTGCATGATCAGCCACGTGAGTAGTGCACGATAAACACGTGATCACTGCATGATCAGTCACATGATCAGTGCATGATCAGTCATGTGACCAGTACATGGTAGCTGCGTGATCATCGCATGATCAGCCACGTGAGCCATGCATGATAGCCACGTGATCAGTGCATGATCAGACACGAGATCAGTGCATGTGGAGTCATGTAGTCAATGCATGATAGCGCCGTGATCAGTGCACGATCAGTCCCGTGATGAGTGTATGATCAGCCAAGTGATCAGTGCAAGTTAGCTACATGATCAGTGCATCATCAGTCACATGATCAGTGCATGATCATTCACGTGATAGGTGTGTGATCAGCGACGTGAACAGTGCATGCTCAGTCACGTGATCAGGGCCTGCTGAGCTTCGTGATTACTCTCTGCTCATGTGCTTGACAATTGCCAGCTGAGCTGTACGATTCCTGCCTGTCATCTCCTTGAAAATTGCCACCTGTGCTGCATATTCCTGCCTGCTCATCTACTTGATTATTGCCAGCTGAGCAGCATGATTTCTCAGAGCTGAGTTCCATGATTATTGCCTACTGATTCCTGCCTACTCAGCTCGTTGTTCATTGCCTCCAGAGGCACATGATCAGTGTATGACAAGAAACATGATCAGCACATGATGAATCACATAATCAATGCATGGTAAGCCAGGTGATCAGTGCATGATCAATTACGTGATCAGTGCATAATCAGTCATGTGACCAGTACATGGTAGTTGCGTGATCATTGCATGATCAGCCACGTGATCAGTGCAAGATCAGTCAAGTGATCATTGCATGATCAGCCACGTTATCTGTGCATGATAGCCACGTGATCAGTGCATGATAGCCACGTGAGCAGTGCATGATAGCCACGTGATCAGTGCATGATCAGTCACGTGATACGTGTGTGATCAGCCACCGGATCAGTGCGTGATGAGCCACGTGATCAGTGCAGGATCAATTACGTGATCAGTGCATGATCAGTCACGAGACCAGTACATGGTTGCTACGTGATCGTTGCATGATCAGCCACGTGAGCAGAGCATGATAGCCACGTGATCAGTGCATTATCAGTCACGTGATCAGTACATGATCAGCCATGTGAACAGTGCATGCTCAGTCACGTTATCAGGGCCTGCTGAGCTGCGTGATTACTGTCTGCTCATCTGCTTGACAATTGCCAGCTGAGCTGCACGATTCCTGCCTGTCATCTGCTTGACAATTGCCAGCTGTGCTGCGTAATTCCTGCCTGCTCAGCTGCTTGATTATTGCCAGCTGAGCAGCATGATTCCTCACAGCTGAGTTCCATGATTGTTGCCTGCTGACTGTTTGATTCGTGCCTACTCAGCTCTTTGTTTATTGCCTCCAGAGGCACATGATCAGTGTATGAAAGCAAACATGATCAGCGCATGATCAGTCACATGATCAGCGCCATTAAGTCACGTGATCACTACATGATAGTCATGTGATCAGTCCATGCACAGTCACGGTATCAGTGCATGATCAGCCACGTGATCAGTGCATGATCTGTCACATGATTAGTGTATGATCATCCACGTGATCAGTGCATGGGCAGTCATGTGATCAGTGCATGATAGCCACGTGATCAGTGCATGATCTGTCACCTGATGGATGTATGATCATTCACGTGACCTGTACATGGTAGCTACATGATCATTGCATGATCAGCCACGTGAGTACTGCGCGATAGCCACGTGATCACTGCATGATCAGTCACATGATCAGTGCATGATCAGTCATGTGACCAGTACATGGTAGCTGCGTGATCATCGCATGATCAGCCACGTGAGCCATGCATGATAGCCACGTGATCAGTGCATGATCAGACACGAGATCAGTGCATGTGGAGTCATGTAGTCAATGCATTATAGCGCCGTGATCAGTGCACAATCAGTCCCGTGATGAGTGTATGATCAGCCACGTGATCAGTGCAAGTTAGCTACATGATCAGTGCATGATCAGTCACATGATCAGTGCATGATCATTCACGTGATAGGTGTGTGATCAGCGACGTGAACAGTGCATGCTCAGTCACGTGATCTGGGCCTGCTGAGCTTCGTGATTACTGTCTGCTCATGTGCTTGATAATTGCCAGCTGAGCTGTACGATTCCTGCCTGTCATCTCCTTGACAATTGCCACCTGTGCTGCATAATTCCTGCCTGCTCATCTACTTGATTATTGCCAGCTGAGCAGCATGATTTCTCAGAGCTGAGTTCCATGATTATTGCCTACTGATTCCTGCCTACTCAGCTCTTTGTTCATTGCATCCAGAGGCACATGATCAGTGTATGACACGAAACATGATCAGCACATGATGAATCACATAATCAATGCATGGTAAGCCAGGTGATCAGTGCATGATCAATTACGTGATAAGTGCATAATCAGTCATGTGACCAGTACATGGCAGCTGCGTGATCATTGCATGATCAGCCACGTGATCAGTGCAAGATCAGTCACGTGATCATTGCATGATCAGCCACGTTATCTGTGCATGATAGCCACGTGATCAGTGCATGATAGCCACGTGAGCAGTGCATGATAGCCACGTGATCAGTGCATGATCAGTCACGTGATACGTGTGTGATCAGCCACCGGATCAGTGCGTGATGAGACACGTGATCAGTGCAGGATCAATTACGTGATCAGTGCATGATCAGTCACGAGACCAGTACATGGTTGCTACGTGATCGTTGCATGATCAGCCACGTGAGCAGAGCATGATAGCCACGTGATCAGTGCATTATCAGTCACGTGATCAGTACATGATCAGCCATGTGAACAGTGCATGTTCAGTCACGTGATCAGGGCCTGCTGAGCTGCGTGATTACTGTCTGCTCATCTGCTTGACAATTGCCAGCTGAGCTGCACGATTGCTGCCTGTCATCTCCTTGACAATTGCCACCTGTGCTGCATAATTCCTGCCTGCTCATCTACTTGATTATTGCCAGCTGAGCAGCATGATTTCTCAGAGGTGAGTTCCATGATTATAGCCTGCTGACTGATTCCTGCCTACTCAGCTCTATGTTCATTGCCTCCAGAGGCACATGATCAGTGTGTGACACCAAACATGATCAGCACATGATCAGTCACATGATCAATGCATGATAAGCCAGGTGATCAGTGCATGATCAATTATGTGATCAGTGCATGATCAGTCATGTGACCAGTACATGGTAGCTGCGTGATTATTGCATGATCAGCCACGTGAGCAGTGCATGATAGCCACGTGATCAGTGCATGATCAGTCACGTGATATGTGCATGATCAGTCACGTGATCTGTGCATGATCAGTCACGTGATCAGTGCATGATCAATTACTGATCAGTGCATGTTCAGTCACGTGACCAGTGCATGGTAGCTACGTGGTCATTGCATGATCAGCCACGTGATCAGTGCATGATAGCCACATGATCAGTGCATGATCAGTCACGTGACCAGTACATGGTAGCTGCGTGATCATTGCATGATCAGCCAATTTAGCAGTGCATGATTTCCACGTGATCAGTGCATGATCAGTCACATGATCAGTGAATTATTATTCACGTGCTCAGTGCATGATCAGCCACATGATCAGTGCATGATCAATTACGTGATCAGTGCATGATCAGTCACGTGACCAGTACATGGTAGCTACGTGATCATTGCATGATCAGCCACGTGATCAGTGCATGATTGCCATGTGATCAGTGCATGATCAGTCATGTGATACGTGTGTGATCAGCCACGTGATCAGTGCATGATATCCACATGATCAGTGAATGATAGCCACGTGATTAGTGCATGATAGCCACGTGAGCAGTGCATGATCAGTCACGTGACCAGTACATGGTTGCTACGTGATCATTGCGTGATCAGCCACGTGAGCAGTGCATGATAGCCACGTGATCAGTGCATGATCAGTCACGTGATCAGTACATGATCAGTCAACTGAACAGTGCATGATCATTTACGTGATCTGAGCATGATCAGTCACGTGACCAGTATATGGTAGCTACGTGAACATTGCATGACCAGCCAGGTGAGAAGTGCATAATAGCCACGTGACGTGTGCATGATCAGTTACGTTATCAGTGCATGATCAGCAAAATAATCAGTGCATGATCAATTACGTGATCAGTGCATGATCAGCCACGTGATCAGTGCATGATCAGTCACATAATCAGTGCATGGTCAGTCACGTGATCAGTGCATGATCATCCACGTGATCAGAGCATGTGGAGTCATGTAGACAATGCATGATAGCGCCGTTATGAGTGCACGATCAGTCCCGTGATGAGTGTATGATCAGCCAAGTGATCAGTGCAAGATAGCTACGTGATCAGTGCATGATCAGCCACGTCATCAGTGCATGATAGCCACGTGAGCAGTGCATACAATTACTTGATCAGTGCATGCGCAATCACGTGATCAGTGCATTAGAGCCACGTGATCAGTGCATGATAGCCACGTGATCAGTGCATGATCAGTCAGGTGATCAGTGAATGATTGCTACGTGATCAATTCATGATTAGTCACGTAATCTGTGCATGACATGGCAGGTGAACAGTGTATGATCAGCCACGTGAACAGTGCATGATAGCCACGTGATCAGTGCATGATCAGTCACCTGATGCGTGTATGATCAGTCACGTGACCGGTACATGGTAGCTACATGATCATTGCATGATCAGCCACGTGTGTAGTGCATGATAACCACGTGATCAGTGCATGATCAGTGACGTGATCAGTGCATGATTAGTCAAGTAATCTGTGCATGACCAGGCACGTGATCAGTGTATGACCAGCCATGTGATCAGTGCATGATAGCCACGTGATCAGTGCATGATAAGTCACGTAATCAGTGCATGATCAGTCAAGTGATGAGTGCATGATCAGCCACATGATCAGTGCATGATCAATTACATCATCAGTGCATGATCAGTCACGTGACCAGTACATGGTAGCTCTGTGATCAGTGTATGTCCAGACAAGTGATCAGTGCATGATAGCCACGTGATCAGTGCATGATCAGTCACGTGATCAGTGCATGATCAGTCAAGTGATCAGTGCATGATCAGCCACATGATCAGTGCATGATCAGTCACGTGACCAGTACATGGTAGCTGCGTGATCATTTCATGATCAGCCACGTTAGCAGTGCATGATAGCCACGTGATCAGTGCTTGATCAGCCACGTGATCCGTGCATGATCAGCCACGTGATCCGTGCATGATCAGTTACGTGATCAGTGCATGGTAGCTGCGTGATCATTTCCTGATCAGCCACGTTAGCAGTGCATGATAGCCACGTGATCAGTGCATGATAGCCACGTGATCAGTGCATGATCAGTCACGTGATACGTGTTTGATCAGCCACGTGATCAGTGCATGATGAGTCAGGTGATCAGTGCAGGATTAATTACGTGATCAGTGCATGATCAGTCACGTGACCAGTACATGGTTGCTACGTGATCATTGCATGATCAGCCACGTGAGCAGTGCATGATAGCCACGTGATCACTGCGTGATCAGTCACGTGATCAGTACATGATCAGTCACGTGAACAGTGCATGACCATTTACGTGATCTGTGCATGATCAGTCACGTGAGAAGTATATGGTAGCTACGTCAACATTGCATGATCAGCCATGTGAGCAGTGCATGATAGCCGCGTGATCACTGCATGATCTGTGACATGATCAGTGTATGTTTATCCACGTGATCAGTGCATGGGCAGTCAGGTGATCAGTGCATGATACAGACGTGATCAGTGCAAGATCAGTCTTGTGATCAGTGTATGATCAACCACGTTATCAGTGCACGATAGCCAGGTAATGAGTGCACGATAGCCAGATGATCAGTGCATTTTCAGTCACGTGATCAGTGTATGATCAGCCAAGTAATCAGTGCATGATTGTCAGCTCATCAGTGCATGATCAGTCAGGTGATCAGTGCATGGTCAGTCACGTGATCAGTCCATGATCAGTCACGTGATCAGTGCATGATAGCCACGTGAACAGTGCATGATCAGTTACGTGAGCAGTGTATGATCAGCCACGTGATCAGTGCATGGTCAGACACGTGAACACTGTATGATCAGCCACGTGATCAGTGCATGATATCCAAGTGATCAGTGCATGATCAATCACGTGATAAGTGTATGATCAGCCACGTGAACAGTGCATGCTCAGTCACGTGATCAGGGCCTGCTGAGCTGCGTGATTCCTGTCTGCTCATCTGCTTGACAATTGCCAGCTGAGCTACACGATTCCTGCCTGTCATCTGCTTGACAATTTCCAGCTGTGCTGCGTAATTCCTGCCTGCTCAGCTGCTTGATTATTGCCAGCTGAGCAGCATGATTCCTCACAGCTGAGTTCCATGATTATTGCCTGCTGACTGTTTGATTCGTGCCTACTCAGCTCTTTGTTTATTGCCTCCAGAGGCAAATGATCAGTGTATGATAGCAAACATGATCAGCGCATGATCAGTCACATGATCAGCGCCATGAAGTCCCGTGATCACTACATGATAGTCATGTGATCAGTCCATGCTCAGTCACGGTATCAGTGCATGACCAGCCACGTGATCAGTGCATGATCTGTCACATGATTAGTGTATGATCATCCACGTGATCAGTGCATGGGCAGTCATGTGATCAGTGCATGATTAGACGTGATCAGTGCATTTTCAGTCTCGTGGTCAGTGCATGATAGCCACGTGATCAGTGCATGATCAGTCACCTGATGGCTGTATGATCATTCAGGTGACCGGTACATGGTAGCCATATGATCAGTGTATGATCAGCCATGTGATAAGTGCATGGTAGCCACGTGATCAGTGCATGATCAGCCACGTGATCAGTGCATGATCAGTCACGTGTTCAGTGCATGATCAGCCACATGATCAGTGCATGATCAATTACGTTATCAGTGCATGATCAGTCACGTGACCAGTACATGGTAGCTGCGTGATCAGTGTATGACCAGCCAAGTGATCAGTGCATGATAGCCACCTGATGTGTGCATGATCAGTTACGTGAACAGAATATGATCAGCCACGTGATCAGTGCATGCGTGCCACGTGATCAGTGCATAATCAGTCACGTGACAGGTGTGTGATAAGCCACGTGAACACTGCATGTTCAGCTACGTGATCAGTGCATGATCAGTCACGTGATCAGTGCGTGATCAGCAACATGATCAGTGAATGATCAATTACGTCATCAGTGCATGATCAGTCACGTGACCAGTATATGGTATCTGCGTGATCATTGCATGATCAGCCAAGTTAGCAGTGCATGATAGCCACGTGATCAGTGCATCATCAGTCACGTGATCAGTGCATGATTATTCACGTGTTCACTGCATGATCAGCCACGTGATCAGTGCATGGGCAGTCATGTGATCAGTGCATGATTAGACGTGATCAGTGCATTTTCAGTCTCGTGGTCAGTGCATGATAGCCACGTGATCAGTGCATGATCAGTCAGGTGATCAGTGAATGATTGCTACGTGATCAGTTCATGATTAGTCACGTAATCTGTGCATGACATGGCAGGTGAACAGTGTATGATCAGCCACGTGAATAGTGCATGATAGCCACGTGATCAGTGCATGATCAGTCACCTGATGCGTGTATGATCAGTCACGTGACCGGTACATGGTAGCTACATGATCATTGCATGATCAGCCACGTGTGTAGTGCATGATAGCCACGTGATCAGTGCATGATCAGCCACATGATCAGTGCATGATCAATTACGTCATCAGTGCATGATCAGTCACGTGACCAGTACATGGTAGCTGCGTGATCAGTGTATGTCCAGCCAAGTGATCAGTGCATGATAGCCACGTGATCAGTGCATGATCAGTCACGTGATCAGTGCATGATCAGTCAAGTGATCAGTGCATGATCAGCCACATGATCAGTGCATGATCAGTCACGTGACCAGTACATGGTAGCTGCGTGATCATTTCATGATCAGCCACGTTAGCAGTGCATGACAGCCACGTGATCAGTGCTTGATCAGCCACGTGATCCGTGCATGATCAGCCACGTGATCCGTGCATGATCAGTTACGTGATCAGTGCATGGTAGCTGCGTGATCATTTCCTGATCAGCCACGTTAGCAGTGCATGATAGCCACGTGATCAGTGCATGATAGCCACGTGATCAGTGCATGATCAGTCACATGATACGTGTGTGATCAGCCACGTGATCCGTGAATGATAGCCACGTGATCAGTGCATGATAGCCACGTGATCAGTGCATGATCAGTCACGTGACACGTGTGTGATCAGCCACGTGATCAGTGCATGATTATTCACGTGTTCACTGCATGATCAGCCACGTGATCAGTGCATGATCAATACGTGATCAGTGCATGATCAGTCACGTGACCAGTACATGGTAGCTATGTGATCATTGCATGATCAGCCACGTGATCAGTGCATGATAGCCACGTGATCAGTGAATGATCAGTCATGTGATACGTGTGTGATGAGCCATGTGATCAGTGCATGATATCCACGTGATCAGTGAATGATAGCCACGTGATTAGTGCATGATAGCCACGTGATCAGTGCATGATCAGTCACGTGACACGTGTGTGATCAGCCACGTGATCAGTGCATGATCAGCCAGGTGATCAGTGAATGATTGCTACGTGATCAGTTCATGATTAGTCACGTGATCTGTGCATGACTAGGCAGGTGATCAGTGTATGATCAGCCACATGTTCAGTGCATGATAGCCACCTGATCAGTGCATGATCAGTCACCTGATGGGTGTATGATCAGTCACGTGACCGGTACATGGTAGCTACAATATCATTGCATGATCAGCCCCGTGAGTAGTTCCTGATAGCCACGTGATCAGTGCATGATCAGTGACGTGATCAGTGCATGATCAGTCATGTAAACTGTGCATGACCAGGCACGTGATCAGTGTATGACCAGCCATGTGATCAGTGCATGATAGCCACGTGATCAGTGCATGATCAGTCACGTGATCAGAGCATGATCAGTCAAGTGATCAGTGGATGGTAGCTGCGTGATCAGTGTATGACCAGCCAAGTGATTAGTGCATGATAGCAACGTGATTAGTGCATGATCAGTCACGTGATCAGTGCATGATCAGTCACATGACCAGTACATGGTAGCTACCTGATCATTGCATGATCAGCCACGTGATCAGTGCATGATAGCCACGTGATCAGTGCATGATAGCCACTTGATCAGTGCATGATCAGCCACGTGATCAGTGCATGACCAGGCACGTGATCAGTGTAAGTTCAGCCAAGTGAGCAGTGCATGATAGACACGTGATCAGTGCGTGATCAGTCTCGTGATCAGTGCATGATAGCCACGTGATCATTGCATGATCAGCCACGTGATCAGTGCATGATCAGCCAGGTAATCAGTTCATGATAGCTATGTGATCAGTTCATGATTTGTCACGTGATCTGTGCATGACCAGGCAGGTAATCAGTGTATGATCAGCCACGTGAGCAGTGCATGATAGCCACGTGATCAGTGCATGATCCGTCACCTGATGGGTGTATGATCAGTCACCTGACCGGTACATGGTAGCTACATGATCATTGCATGATCAGCCACGTGAGTAGTGCATGATAGCCACGTGATCAGTGCATGATCCGTCACCTGATGAGTGTATGATCAGTCACCTGACCGGTACATGGTAGCTACATGATCATTGCATGATCAGTCACGTGATCATTCCATGATCAGTCACGTATTCAGTGCATGATCAGTCATTAATCCGTGCATGACCAGGCACGTGATCAGTGTATGACCAGCCAAGTGATCAGTGCATGATAGCCACGTGATCAGTGCATGATCAGTCACATGATCAGTGCATGATCACTCACGTGACCAGAACATGGCAGCTACATGATCATTGCATGATCAGCCACGTGAGCAGTGCATGATAGCCGCGGGATCACTGCATGATCTGTCACATGATCAGTGTATGTTTATCCACTTGATCAGTGCATGGGCAGTCAGGTGATCAGTGCATGATACAGACGTGATCAGTGCAAGATCAGTCTCGTGAACAGTGTATGATCAACCACGTGATCAGTGCATGATAGCCAGGTAATGAGTGCACGATAGCCAAATGATCAGTGCATTATCAGTCATGTGATCAGTGTATGATCAGCCAAGTAATCAGTGCATGATTGCCAAGTCATCAGTGCATGATCAGTCACGTGATCAGTGCATGGTCAGTCACGTGTTCAGTGCATGATCAGTCACGTGATCAGTGTATGATCAACCAGGTGATCAGTGCATGTTGACTCATGTAATCAATGCATGATAGCGCCGTGATCAGTTCATGATCAGTTCCATGATGAGTGTATCATCAGCCAAGTGATCAGTGCAAGATAGATACGTGATCAGTGCATGATCAGTCACATGATCAGTGCATGATCAGCCACGTCATCAGTGCATGATAGCCACGTGATCAGTGCATACAATTATGTGATCAGTGCATGCGCAATCACATGATCAGTGCATGATCAGTCACGTGATAGATGTGTGATCATCCACGTGAACAGTGCATGCTCAGTCACGTGATAAGGGCCTGCTGAGCTGCGTGATTACTGTCTGCTCATCTGCTTGACAATTGCCAGCTGAGCTGCACGATTCCTGCCTGTCATCTCCTTGACAATTGCCACCTGTGCTGCGTAATTCCTGCCTGCTCATCTACTTGATTATTGCCAGCTGAGCAGCATGATTTCTCAGAGCTGAGTTCCATGATTATTGCCTGCTGACTGATTCCTGCTTACTCAGCTCCTTGTTCATTGCCTCCAGAGGCACATGATCAATGTATGACACCAAACATGATCAGCACATGATGAGTCACATGATCAGTGCATGATATGCCAGGTGATCAGTGCATGATCAAGTACGTGATGAGTGCATGATCAGTCATGTGACCAGTACATGGTAGCTGCGTGATCATTGCATGATCAGCCACATGAGCAGTGCATGATAGCCACGTGTTCAGTTCATGATCAGCCACGTGATCAGTGCATGATCAGTCACGTGATCAGTGCATGATCAGCCACGTGATCAGTGCATGATCAGTCACGTGACCAGTACATGGTAGCTGCGTGATCATTGCATGATCAGCCACATGAGCAGTGCATGATAGCCACGTGTTCAGTTCATGATCAGCCACGTGATCAGTGCATGATCAGTCACGTGATCAGTGCATGATCAGCCACATGATCAGTGCATGACCAGGCACATGATCAGTGTATGACCAGCCAAATGATCAGTGCATGATAGCCACGTGATCAGTGCATGATCAGTCACGTGATCAGTGCATGGTCAGTCACGTGATCAGTGCATGATCATGCACGTGATCAGGGCATGTGGAGTCATGTAGTCAATGCATGATAGCGCCGCAATCAGTGCACGATCAGTCCCGTGATGAGTGTATGATCAGCCAAGTGACCAGTGCAAGATAGCTACGTGATCAGTGCATGATCAGCCACGTCATCAGTGCATGAGAGCCACGTGATCAGTGCATGGTCATTCACGTGATAGGTGTGTGATCAGCGACGTGAACAGTGCATGCTCAGTCACGTGATCAGGGCCTGTTGAGCTTCGTGATTACTGTCTGCTCATCTGCTTGACAATTGCCAGCTGAGTTGTACGATTCCTGCCTGTCATCTCCTTGACAATTGCCATCTGTTCTGCATAATTCCTGCCTGCTCATCTACTTGATTATTGCCAGCTGAGCAGCATGATTTCTCAGAGCTGAGTTCCATGATTATTGCCTACTGATTCCTGCCTACTCTGCTCTTTGTTCATTGCCTCCAGAGGCACATGATCAGTGTATGACACCAAACATGATCAGCACATGATGAATCACATAATCCATGCATGATAAGCCAGGTGATCAGTGCGTGATCAATTACGTGATCAGTGCATGATCAGTCATGTGACCAGTACATTGTAGCTGTGTGATCATTGCATGATCAGCCACGTGAGCAGTGCATAATAGCCACGTGATCAGTGCATGATCAGCCACGTGATCAGTGAATGATCAGTCACGTGATCAGTGCATGATCAGCCACGTGATCAGTACATGATCAGTCACGGGAACAGTGCATGATCATTTACATGATCTGTGCATGATAAGTCGCGTGACCAGTGTATGGTAGCTACGTGAACATTGCATGACCAGCCACGTGAGCAGTGCATGTAAGCCACGTGATGTGTGCATGATCAGTCACGTGATCAGTGCATGATCAGCCACATGATCAGTGCATGATCAATTACGTGATCAGTGCATGATATTCACGTGACCAGTACATGGTAGCTACGTGATCATTGCATGATCAGCCATGTGAACCGTGCATGATACCAACGAGATCAGTGCATGATCAGTTACGTGATCAGTGCATGATCAGTCACGTGAACAGTGCATGATAAGTCACCTGATCAGTGTATGATCAATTAAGTGATCAGTGCATGATCACTCACGTGACCACTACAAGGTAGCTACGTGATCAGTGCATGATCAGTCACGTGAGAAGTGCATGATAGCCACGTGATCAGTGCATGATCAGTTACGTGATCAGTGTATGATCAGCCACTTGATCAGTGCATGGTCAGACACGTGAACAGTGTATGATCAGCCACGTGATCAGTGCATGATATCCAAGTGATCAGTGCATGATCAATCACGTGATCAGTGTATGATCAGCCACGTGAACAGTGCATGCTCAGTCACGGGATCAGGGCCTGCTGAGCTGCGTGATTACTGTCTGCTCATCTGCTTGACAATTGCCAGCTGAGCTGCACGATTCCTGCCTGTCATCTGCTTGACAATTGCCAGCTGTGCTGCGTAATTCCTGCCTGCTAGCTGCTTGATTATTGCCAGCTGAGCAGCATGATTCCTCACAGCTGAGTTCCATGATTCTTGCCTGCTCACTGTATGATTCGTGCCTACTCAGCTCTTTGTTTATTGCCTCCAGAGGCACATGATCAGTGTATGATAGCAAACATCATCAGCGCATGATCAGTCACATGATCAGCGCCATTAAGTCACGTGATCACTACATGATAGTCATGTGATCAGTCCATGCTCAGTCACGGTATCAGTGCATGATAAGCCACGTGATCAGTGCATGATCTGTCACATGATTAGTGTATGATCACCCACGTGATCAGTGCATGGGCAGTCATGTGATCAGTGCATGATACAGACATGATCAGTGCATGATCAGTCTCGTGGTCACTGCATGATAGCCACGTGATCAGTGCATGATCAGTCACCTGATGGGTGTATGATCATTCACGTGACCTGTACATGGTAGCTACATGATCATTGCATGATCAGCCACGTGAGTAGTTCACGATAGCCACGTGATCACGGCATGATCAGTCACGTGATCAGTGCATGATCAGTCATGTGACCAGTACATGGTAGCTGCGTGATCATCGCATGATCAGCCACGTGAGCAGTGCATGATAGCCACGTGATCAGTGCATGATCAGACACGAGATCAGTGCATGATCAGTCACGTGATAGGTGCATGATCAGCCACGTTATCAGTGCATGACCAGACACGTGATCAGTGTATGTCCAGCCAAGTGATCAGTGCATGATAGCCAAGTGATCAATGCATTATCAGTAACGTGATCAGTGCATGATTAGTCACGTGATCAGTGCATGATAAGTCAACTGATCAGTGCATGATCAATTAGGTGATCAGTGCATGATCACTCACGTGACCAGTACATGGTAGCTACGTGATCATTGCCAGATCAGACACGTGAGCAGTGAATGATAGCCACGTGATCAGTGCATGATAGCCACGTTATCAGTGTATGAGAGCCTTGTGATCAGTGCATGATCAGTCACGTGACCAGTACATGGTAGCTACGTGATCATTGCATGATCAGCCAGGTGATCAGTGCATGATAGCCACGTGATCAGTGCATGATAGCCACGTGATCAGTGCATGATCAGTCACGTGATACGTGTGTGATCAGCCACGTGATCAGTGCATGATCAATTACTTTACCATTGCATGATCAGTCACGTGACCAGTACATGTTAGCTACGTGATCATTGCAGGATCAGCCACGTGAGCACTGCATGATAGACACGTGATCAGTGCATGATCAGCCACGTGATCAGTGCATGATCTGTCACATAATTAGTGTATGATCATCCACGTGTTCATTGCATGGGCCGTCATGTGTTCAGTGCATGATATAGACATGATCAGTGCATGATCAGTCTCGTGATCAGTGTATGATCAGCCAAGTAATCAGTGCATGATAGCCAACTGTTCAGTGGATGATCAGTCACGTGATCAGTGCATGATCAGTCACGTGATCAGTACAGGATCAGTCACATGAACAGTGCATGATCATTTACGTGATCTGTGCATGATGAATCACGTGACCATTATATGGTAGCTAGTGATCATTGCATGACCAACCACGTGAGCAGTGCATGATAGCCACGTGATGTGTGCATGATCAGTTATGTGAGCAGAGTATGATCAGCCACGTGATCAGTGCATGATTGCCACGTGATCAGTGCATGATCAGTCACCTGATGGGTGTATGATCAGTCACGTGACCGGTACATGGTAGCTACATGAACATTGCATGATCAGCCACGTGAGTAGTGCATGATAGCCACGTGATCAGTGCATGATCAGTCACGCGATAAGCGCAATAACAGTCATGTGACCAGTACAGGGTAGCTGCGTGATCATTGCATGATCAGCCACGTGAGCAGTGCATTATAGCCACGTGATCAGTGCATGATCAGCCACATGATCAAGGCTTGATCAGTCACGTGATCAGTGCATGATCAGTCACGTGATCAGTTCACGATCAGTCACGTGATCAGTGTATGATCAGCCACGTGATCAGTGCATGATCAGCCACATGATCAATGCATGATCAATTACGTGATCAGTGCATGATCAGTCACGTGACCAGTACATGGTAGCTACGTGAACATTGCATGTTCAGCCACGTGAGCAGTGCATGATAGCCACGTGATCAGTGCATGATCAGTTTCGGGAGCAGAGTAGGATCAGCCACTTGATCAGTGCATGATAGCCACGTGATCACTGCATGATCTGTCACATGATCAGTGTATGATCATCCACGTGATCAGTGCATGGGCAGTCATGTGATCAGTGCATGATATAGACGTGATCAGTGCATGATCAGTCTCGTGATCAGTGTATGATCAACCACGAGATCAGTGCACGATAGCCAGGTAATGAGTGCATGATAGCCAGATGATCAGTGTATTATCAGTCACGTCATCAGTGTATGATCAGCCAGGTAATGAGTGCATGTTAGCCAGATGATCAGTGTATTATCAGTCACGTCATCAGTGTATGATCAGCCAAGTAATCAGTGCATGATACCCAACTGTTCAGTGGATGATCAGTCACGTGATCAGTGCATGGTCAGTCACGTGATCATTGCATGATCTGTCACGTGATACGTGTGTGATCAGCCACGTGATCAGTGCATGATATCCACGTGATCAGTGCAGGATAGCCACGTGATCAATTCATGATTTTTCACGTGATCTGTACATGATCAATCATTTGACTAGTACATCGTAGCTGTGTGATCATTGCATGATCAGCCACGTGAGCAGTGCATGATAGCCACGTGATCAGTGCATGATCAGTCACGTGATCAGTGTATGATCATCCACGTGATCAGTGCATGATCAGCCACGTGATCAATGCGTGATGAGCCACGTGATCAGTGCAGGATCAATTATGTGGTCAGTGCATGATCAGTCACGTGATCAGTACATGGTAGCCACGTGATCATTGCATGATCAGCCACGTGATCAGTGCATGATAGCCACGTGATCAGTGAGTGATTGTCACGTGATCAGTGCATGATCAGTCACGTGACCAGTACATGGTAGCAACGTGATCATTGCATGATCAGCCACGTGATCAGTGCATGATAGTCACGTGATCAGTGCATGATCAGTCACGTGATACGTGTGTGATCAGCCACGTGATCAGTGCATGATACAGTGCATGATAGCCACGTGATCAGTGCATGATATCCACGTGATCAGTGCATGATAGCCACGTGATCAGTGCATGAGAGCCACGTGATCAGTGCATAATCAGTCATGTGATACATGTGTGATCAGCCACGTGATCAGTGCATGATGAGCCACGTCATCCGTGCATGATCAGCCACGTGATCAGTGCATGATCAGTCACGTGATCAGTGCATGATCAGCCAGGTGATCAGTGCATGATCAGTCAGTGACCAGTACATGGTAGCTACGTGATCATTGCATGATCAGCCACGTGATCTGTGCATGATAGCAACGTGATCAGTGCATGATCAGTCACGTGATATGTGTGTGATCAGCCACGTGACAAGTGCATGATATCAGTGGATGATAGCCACGTGATCAGTGCATGATAGCCACGTGATCAGTGCATGATCAGTCACGTGATACGTGCATGATCAGCCACGTGATCAGTGCATGATAGCCACGTGATCAGTGCAGGATAGCCACGTGATCACTTCATGATTAGTCACTTGATCTGTACATGATCAGTCACGTGATACGTGTGTGATCAGCCACCGGATCAGTGCAGGATCAATTACGTGATCAGAGCATGATCAGTCACGAGACCAGTACATGGTTGCTACGTGATCGTTGCATGATCAGCCACGTGAGCAGCGAATGATAGCCACGTGATCAGTGCATTATCAATCACATGATCAGTACATGATCAGTCACGTGAACAGTGCATGATCATTTATGTGATCTGTGCATGATCAGTCACGTGAACAGTATATGGTAGCTTCGTGATCATTCCATGATGAACCACGTGAGCAGTGCATGATAGCCACGTCATGTGTGCATGATGAGTTACGTGAGCAGAGTATGATCAGCCACGTGATCAGTGCATGATAGCCAAGTGATCATTGCATGATCATCACGTTATCAGTGCATGATAAGCCACGTGAACAGTGCATGATCAGTCACGTGATCAGGGCCTGCTGAGCTGCGTGATTACTGTCTGCTCATCTGCTTGACAATTGCCAGCTGAGCTGCACGATTCCTGCCGTCATCTGCTTGACAATTGCCAGCTGTGCTGCGTAATTCCTGCCTGCTCAGCTGCTTGATTATTGCCAGCTGAGCAGCTTGATTCCTCACAGCTGAGTTCCATGTTTATTGCCTGCTGACTGTTTGATTCGTGCCTACTCAGCTCTTTGTTTATTGCCTCCAGAGGCACATGATCAGTGTATGATAGCAAACATGATCAGCGCATGGTCAGTCACATGATCAGCGACATTAAGTGAAGTGATGAGTACATGATAGGCACGTGATCAGTGCATGATCAGTCACGGTATCAGTGCATGCTCAGCCACGTGATCAGTGCATGATCTGTCACGTGATTAGTGTATGTTCATCCACGTGATCAGTGCATGGGCAGTCACGTGATCAGTGCATGATATAGACGTGATCAGTGCATGATCAGTCTCGTGATCAGTGCATGATAGCCACGTGATCAGTGCATGATCAGTCACGTGATGGGTGCATGATCATTCACGTGACCTGTACATGGTAGCTACATGATCATTGCATGATCAGCCACGTAGGTAGTGCATGATAGCCACGTGATCACTGCATGATCAGCCACGTGAGCAGTGCATGATAGCCACGTGATCAGTGCATGATCGGACACGAAATCAGTGCATGATCAGTCACGTGATCAGTGCATGATCAGCCACGTGATCAGTGCATGACCAGGCACGTGATCAGTGTATGTTCAGCCAAGTGAACAGTGCATGATAGACACGTGATCAGTGCGTGATCAGTCTCGTGATCAGTGCATGATAGCCACGTGATCATTGCATGATCAGCCACGTGATCAGTGCATGATCAGCCAGGTGATCAGTTCATGATAGCTATGTGATCAGTTCATGATTTGTCACGTGATCTGTGCATGACCAGGCAGGTAATCAGTGCATGATCAGCCACGTGAGCAGTGCATGATAGCCACGTGATCAGTGCATGATCCGCCACCTGATGAGTGTATGATCAGTCACCTGACCGGTACATGGTAGCTACATGATCATTGCATGATCAGCCACGTGATCATTCCATGATCAGCCACGTATTCAGTGCATGATCAGTCATGTAATCCGTGCATGACCAGGCACGTGATCAGTGCATGACCAGCCAAGTGATCAGTGCATGATAGCCACGTGATCAGTGCATGATCAGTCACGTGATCAGTGCATGATCACTCACGTGACCAGAACATGGCAGCTACATGATCAGTGCATGATCAGCCACGTGAGCAGTGCATGATAGCCGCGTGATCACTGCATGATCTGTCACATGATCCGTGTGTGTTTAGCCACTTGATCAGTGCATGGGCAGTCAGGTGATCAGTGCATGATACAGACGTGATCAGTGCAAGATCAGTCTCGTGAACAGTGTATGATCAACCACGTGATCAGTGCATGATAGCCAGGTAATGAGTGCACGATAGCCAAATGATCAGTGCATTATCAGTCATGTGATCAGTGTATGATCAGCCAAGTAATCAGTGCATGATTGCCAAGTGATCAGTGCATGATCAGTCACGTGATCAGTGCATGGTCAGTCACGTGTTCAGTGCATGATCAGTCACGTGATCAGTGTATGATCAACCAGGTGATCAGTGCATGTTGACTCATGTAATCAATGCATGATAGCGACGTGATCAGTTCATGATCAGTGCCATGATGAGTGTATCATCAGCCAAGTGATCAGTGCGAGATAGACACGTGATCAGTGCATGATCAGCCACGTGATCAGTGCATGATCAGCCACGTCATCAGTGCATGATAGCCACGTGATCAGTGCATGACAGCCACGTGATCAGTGCATGCGATCCAAGTGATCAGTGCATGATCAATCACGTGATAGATGTGTGATCATCCACGTGAACAGTGCATGCTCAGTCACGTGATAAGGGCCTGCTGAGCTGCGTGATTACTGTATGCTCATCTGCTTGACAATTGGCAGCTGAGCTGCACGATTCCTGCCTGTCATCTCCTTGACAATTGCCAGCTGTGCTGTGTAATTCCTGCCTGCTCAGCTACTTGATTATTGCCAGCTGAGCAGCATGATTCCTCACACCTGAGTTCCATGATTATTGCCTGCTGACTATATGATTCGTGCTTACTCAGCTCCTTGTTTATTGCCTCCAGAGGCACATGATCAATGTATGACACCATACATGATCAGCACATGATGAGTCACATGATCAGTGCATGATATGCCAGGTGATCAGTGCATGATCAAGTACGTGATGAGTGCATGATCAGTCATGTGACCAGTACATGGTAGCTGCGTGATCATTGCATGATCAGCCACATGAGCAGTGCATGATAGCAAACATCATCAGCGCATGATCAGTCACATGATCAGCGCATTAAGTCACGTGATCACTACATGATAGGCATGTGATCAGTCCATGCTCAGTCACGGTATCAGTGCATGATAAGCCACGTGATCAGTGCATGATCTGTCACATGATTAGTGTATGATCACCCACGTGATCAGTGCATGGGCAGTCATGTGATCAGTGCATGATACAGACGTGATCAGTGCATGATCAGTCTCGTGGTCAGTGCATGATAGCCACGTGATCAGTGCATGATCAGTCACCTGATGGGTGTATGATCATTCACGTGACCTGTACATGGTAGCTACATGATCATTGCATGTTCAGCCACGT
Source organism: Bos javanicus (assembly GCF_032452875.1). Classification (NCBI taxonomy): domain Eukaryota; kingdom Metazoa; phylum Chordata; class Mammalia; order Artiodactyla; family Bovidae; genus Bos; species Bos javanicus. Next base: position 19,891 of record NW_026894437.1, on the reverse strand, counting down.
GAGTAGTGCACGATAGCCACGTGATCACGGCATGATCAGTCACGTGATCAGTGCATGATCAGTCATGTGACCAGTACATGGTAGCTGCGTGATCATCGCATGATCAGCCACGTGAGCATTGCATGATAGCCACGTGATCAGTGCATGATCAGCCACGAGATCAGTGAATGATCACTCACGTGATAGGTGCATGATCAGCCACGTTATCAGTGCATGACCAGACACGTGATCAGTGTATGTCCAGCCAAGTGATCAGTGCATGATAGCCAAGTGATCAATGCATTATCAGTAACGTGATCAGTGCATGATTAGTCACGTGATCAGTGCATGATAAGTCAACTGATCAGTGCATGATCAATTAGGTGATCAGTGCATGATCACTCACGTGACCAGTACATGGTAGCTACGTGATCATTGCCAGATCAGCCACGTGAGCAGTGAATGATAGCCACGTGATCAGTGCATGATCAGCCATGTAATCTGTGCATGACCAGGCACGTGATCAGTGTATGACCAGGCATGTGATCAGTGCATGATAGCCACGTGATCAGTGCATGATAAGTCACAGGATCAGTGCATGATCAGTCACGAGATCAGTGCATGATCAGCCACATGATCAGTGCATGATCAGTCACGTGACAAGTACATGGTAGCTGCGTGATCAGTGTATGACCGGCCAAGTGATTAGTGCATGATAGCCACGTGATCAGTGCATGATAGCCACGTGATCAGTGCATGATCAGTCACGTGATCAGTGCATGATCAGTCACGTGATAGGTGTGTGATCAGCCATGTGAACAGTGCATGCTCAGTCACGTAATCAGGGCCTGCTGAGCTGCGTGATTGCTGTCTGCTCTTCTGCTTGACAATTTCCAGCTGAGCTGCAGGATTCCTGCCTGTCATCTCCTTGACAATTGCCACCTGTGCTGCGTAATTCCTGCCTGCTCATCTACTTGATTATTGCCAGCTGAGAAGCATGATTTTTCAGAGCTGAGTTCCATGATTATAGCCTCCTGACTGATTCCTGCCTACTCAGCTCTGTGTTCATTGCCTCCAGAGGCACATGATGAGTGTGGGACACCAACATGATCAGCACATGATCAGTCACGTGATCAATGCATGATAAGCCAGGTGATCAGTGCATGATCAATTATGTGATCAGTGCATGATCAGTCATGTGACCAGTACATGGTAGCTGCGTGATAATTGCATGATCAGCCACGTGAGCAGTGCATGATAGCCACGTGATCAGTGCATGATCAGTCACGTGATCTGTGCATGATCAGTCCCGTGATCTGTGCATGATCAGTCACGTGATCAGTGCATGATCAATTACCTGATCAGTGCATGATCAGTCACGTGACCAGTGCATGGTAGCTACGTGATCTTTGCATGATCAGCCACGTGATCAGTGCATGATAGCCACGTGATCAGTGCATGATAAGTCACGTGATCAGTGCATGATTATTCACGTGATCTGTACATGATAAGACACGTGATACGTGTGTGATCAGCCACGTGATCAGTGCATGATATCCACGTGATCAGTGCAGGATAGCCACGTGATCACTTCATGATTATTCACGTGATCTGTACATGATCAGTCACGTGATACGTGTGTGATCAGCCACCGGATCAGTGCGTGATGAGCCATGTGATCAGTGCAGGATCAATTATGTGATTAGTGCATCATCAGTCACGTGACCAGTACATGGTAGTTACATGATCATTGCGTGTTCAGCCACGTGATCAGTGCATGATAGCCACGTGATCAGTGCATGATAGCCACGTGATCAGTGCATGATCAGTCACGTGATACATGTGTGATCAGCCACGTGATCAGTGCATGATATCCACGTGATCAGTGCATGATAGCCACGTGATCAGTGCATGAGAGCCACGTGATCAGTGCATGATCAGTCACGTTATACATGTGTGATCAGCCACGTGATCAGTGCATGATGAGCCACGTGATCAGTGCATGATCAGTCATGTACCAGTACATGGTTGCTACGTGAACGTTGCATGATCAGCCACGTGAGCAGAGCATGATAGCCACGTGATCAGTGCATGATCAGTCACGTGATCAGTACATGATCAGTCACGTGAACAGTGCATGATCATTTACGTGATCTGTGCATGATCAGTCACGTGACCAGTATATGGTAGCTACGTGACCATTCCAAGACGAGCCACGTGAGCAGTGCATGATAGCCACGTGATGTGTGCATGATCAGTTATGTGAGCAGAGTATGATCAGCCACGTGATCAGTGCATGAGTGCCACGTGATCAGTGCATGATATGTCACGTGACAGGTGTGTGATCAGCCACGTGAACAGTGCATGTTCAGCCACGTGATCAGTGCATGATAGCCACGTGATCAGTGCATGATCAGTTACCTGAGCAGTGTATGATCAGCCACGTGATCAGTGCATGGTCAGACACGTAAACAGTGTATGATCAGCCACGTGATCAGTGCATGATATCCAAGTGAGCAGTGCATGATTATCACGTGATCAGTGTATGATAAGCCATATGAATAGTGCATCCTCAGTCACGTGATCAGGGCCTGCTGAGCTGCGTGATTACTGTCTGCTCATCTGCTTGACAATTGCCAGCTGAGCTGCACGATTCCTGCCTGTCATCTGCTTAACAATTGCCAGCTGTGCTGCGTAATTCCTGCCTCCTCAGCTGCTTGATTATTGCCAGCTGAGCAGCATGATTCCTCACACCTGAGTTCCATGATTATTACATGCTGACTGTTTGATTCGTGCCTACTCAGCTCTTTGTTTATTGCCTCCAGAGGAACATGATCAGTGTATGATACCAAACATGATCAGCCCAAGATCAGTCACATGCTCAGCACCATTAAGTCACGTGATCACTACATGATAGTCATGTGATCAGTCCATGCTCAGTCACGGTATCAGTGCATGATCAGCCACGTGATCAGTGCATGATCAGCCACGTGATCAGTGCATGATCAGTCACGTGATCAGTTCATGATTTGTCACGTGATCTGTGCGTGACCAGGCACGTGATCAGTGTATGATCAGCCAAGTGATCAGTGAATGATCCGTCACCTGATGGGTGAATGATCAGTCACCTGACCGGTACATGGTAGCTACATGATCATTGCATGATCAGCCACGTGAGTAGTGCATGATAGCCACGTGATCAGTGCATGATCAGTCACGTGTTCAGTGCATGATCAGTCATGTAATCTGTGCATTACCAGGCACGTGATAGTGTATGACCATCCAAGTGATCAGTGCATGATAGCCACGTGATCAGTGCATGATCAGTCACGTGATCAGTGCATGATCAGTCACGTGATCAGTGGATGATCAGCCACGTGATCAGTGCATGATAGCCACGTGATCAGTGCATGATAGCCACGTTATCAGTGTATGAGAGCCTTGTGATCAGTGCATGATCAGTCACGTGACCAGTGCATGGTAGCTACGTGATCATTGCATGATCAGCCAGGTGATCAGTGCATGATAGCCACGTGATCAGTGCATGATAGCCACGTGATCAGTGCATGATCAGTCACGTGATACGTGTGTGATCAGCCACGTGATCAGTGCATGATCAGTTACGTTACCATTGCATGATCAGTCACGTGACCAGTACATGTTAGCTACGTGATCATTGCAGGATCAGCCACGTGAGCACTGCATGATAGCCACGTGATCAGTGCATGATCAGCTACGTGAGCAGTGTATGAACAGCCACGTGATCAGTGCATGATCAGACACGTGACAAGTGTATGATCATCCACGTGTTCAGTGCATGGGCCGTCATGTGTTCAGTGCATGATATAGACATGATCAGTGCATGATCAGTCTCGTGATCAGTGTATGATCAGCCAAGTAATCAGTGCATGATAGCCAACTGTTCAGTGGATGATCAGTCACGTGATCAGTGCATGATCAGTCACGTGATCAGTACAGGATCAGTCACATGAACAGTGCATGATCAGTTACGTGATCTGTGCATGATGAATCACGTGACCATTGCATGGTAGCTACGTGATCATTGCATGACCAACCACGTGAGCAGTGCATGATAGCCACGTGATGTGTGCATGATCAGTTACGTGAGCAGAGCATGATCAGCCACGTGATCAGTGCATGATTGCCACGTGATCAGTGCATGATCAGTCACGTGATGGGTGTATGATCAGTCACGTGACCGGTGCATGGTAGCTACGTGAACATTGCATGATCAGCCACGTGAGTAGTGCATGATAGCCACGTGATCAGTGCATGATCAGTCACGCGATCAGCGCAATATCAGTCATGTGACCAGTACAGGGTAGCTGCGTGATCATTGCATGATCAGCCACGTGAGCAGTGCATTATAGCCACGTGATCAGTGCATGATCAGCCACGTGATCAAGGCTTGATCAGTCACGTGATCAGTGCATGATCAGTCACGTGATCAGTGCACGATCAGTCACGTGATCAGTGTATGATCAGCCACGTGATCAGTGCATGATCAGCCACGTGATCAATGCATGATCAGTTACGTGATCAGTGCATGATCAGTCACGTGACCAGTACATGGTAGCTACGTGAACATTGCATGTTCAGCCACGTGAGCAGTGCATGATAGCCACGTGATCAGTGCATGATCAGTTTCGGGAGCAGAGTAGGATCAGCCACTTGATCAGTGCATGATAGCCACGTGATCACTGCATGATCTGTCACGTGATCAGTGCATGATCAGCCACGTGATCAGTGCATGGGCAGTCATGTGATCAGTGCATGATCTAGACGTGATCAGTGCATGATCAGTCTCGTGATCAGTGCATGATCAACCACGTGATCAGTGCACGATAGCCAGGTAATGAGTGCATGATAGCCACGTGATCAGTGCATTATCAGTCACGTCATCAGTGTATGATCAGCCAGGTAATGAGTGCATGTTAGCCAGATGATCAGTGTATTATCAGTCACGTCATCAGTGTATGATCAGCCAAGTAATCAGTGCATGATACCCAACTGTTCAGTGGATGATCAGTCACGTGATCAGTGCATGGTCAGTCACGTGATCAGTGCATGATCAGTCACGTGATAAGTGTGTGATCAGCCACGTGATCAGTGCATGATATCCACGTGATCAGTGCAGGATAGCCACGTGATCAATGCATGATCAGTCACGTGATCTCTACATGATCAGTCATGTGACCAGTACATCGGTAGCTGCGTGATCAGTGCATGATCAGCCACGTGAGCAGTGCATGATAGCCACGTGATCAGTGCATGATCAGTCACGTGATCAGTGTATGATCAGCCACGTGATCAGTGCATGATCAGCCACGTGATCAATGCGTGATGAGCCACGTGATCAGTGCAGGATCAATTATGTGGTCAGTGCATGATCAGCCACGTGATCAGTGCATGATCAGCCACGTGATCAGTGAGTGATTGTCACGTGATCAGTGCATGATCAGTCACGTGACCAGTACATGGTAGCAACGTGATCAGTGCATGATCAGCCACGTGATCAGTGCATGATAGCCACGTGATCAGTGAGTGATTGTCACGTGATCAGTGCATGATCAGTCACGTGACCAGTACATGGTAGCCACGTGATCAGTGCATGATCAGCCACGTGATCAGTGCATGATAGCCACGTGATCAGTGAGTGATTGTCACGTGATCAGTGCATGATCAGTCACGTGACCAGTACATGGTAGCCACGTGATCAGTGCATGATCAGCCACGTGATCAGTGCATGATCAGCCACGTGATCAGTGAGTGATTGTCACGTGATCAGTGCATGATCAGTCACGTGACCAGTACATGGTAGCCACGTGATCATTGCATGATCAGCCACGTGATCAGTGCATGATAGCCACGTGATCAGTGCATGATAGTCACGTGATCAGTGCATGATCAGTCACGTGACCAGTGCATGGTCAGCCACGTGATCATTGCATGATCAGCCACGTGATCAGTGCATGATCAGCCACGTGATCAGTGAGTGATTGTCACGTGATCAGTGCATGATCAGTCACGTGACCAGTACATGGTAGCCACGTGATCATTGCATGATCAGCCACGTGATCAGTGCATGATAGCCACGTGATCAGTGAGTGATTGTCACGTGATCAGTGCATGATCAGCCACGTGACCAGTACATGATAGCCACGTGATCAGTGCATGATCAGCCACGTGATCAGTGCGTGATAGCCACGTGATCAGTGCAGTGATCGATCACGTGATCAGTGCATGATCAGTCACGTGACCAGTACATGGTAGCAACGTGATCAGTGCATGATCAGCCACGTGATCAGTGCATGATCAGCCACGTGATCAGTGAGTGATTGTCACGTGATCAGTGCATGATCAGTCACGTGACCAGTACATGGTAGCAACGTGATCATTGCATGATCAGCCACGTGATCAGTGCATGATAGTCACGTGATCAGTGCATGATCAGTCACGTGATACGTGTGTGATCAGCCACGTGATCAGTGCATGATACAGTGCATGATAGCCACGTGATCAGTGCATGATAGCCACGTGATCAGTGCATGATAGCCACGTGATCAGTGCATGAGAGCCACGTGATCAGTGCATAATCAGTCATGTGATACATGTGTGATCAGCCACGTGATCAGTGCATGATGAGCCACGTGATCAGTGCATGATCAGCCACGTGATCAGTGCATGATCAGTCACGTGATCAGTGCATGATCAGCCAGGTGATCAGTGCATGATCAGTCAGTGACCAGTACATGGTAGCTACGTGATCATTGCATGATCAGCCACGTGATCTGTGCATGATAGCAACGTGATCAGTGCATGATCAGTCACGTGATACGTGTGTGATCAGCCACGTGACAAGTGCATGATATCAGTGCATGATAGCCACGTGATCAGTGCATGATCAGCCACGTGATCAGTGCATGATCAGTCACGTGATACGTGTGTGATCAGCCACGTGATCAGTGCATGATATCCACGTGATCAGTGCAGGATAGCCACGTGATCACTTCATGATTAGTCACTTGATCTGTACATGATCAGTCACGTGATACGTGTGTGATCAGCCACCGGATCAGTGCAGGATCAATTACGTGATCAGAGCATGATCAGTCACGAGACCAGTACATGCTTGCTACGTGATCGTTGCATGATCAGCCACGTGAGCAGAGAATGATAGCCACGTGATCAGTGCATTATCAATCACATGATCAGTACATGATCAGTCACGTGAACAGTGCATGATCATTTACGTGATCTGTGCATGATCAGTCACGTGAACAGTATATGGTAGCTTCGTGATCATTCCATGATGAACCACGTGAGCAGTGCATGATAGCCACGTCATGTGTGCATGATGAGTTACGTGAGCAGAGTATGATCAGCCACGTGATCAGTGCATGATATCCAAGTGATCATTGCATGATCATCACGTTATCAGTGTATGATAAGCCACGTGAACAGTGCATGCTCAGTCACGTGATCAGGGCCTGCTGAGCTGCGTGATTACTGTCTGCTCATCTGCTTGACAATTGCCAGCTGAGCTGCACGATTCCTGCCTGTCATCTGCTTGACAATTGCCAGCTGTGCTGCGTAATTCCTGCCTGTTCAGCTGCTTGATTATTGCCAGCTGAGCAGCTTGATTCCTCACAGCTGAGTTCCATGTTTATTGCCTGCTGACTGTTTGATTCGTGCCTACTCAGCTCTTTGTTTATTGCCTCCAGAGGCACATGATCAGTGTATGATAGCAAACATGATCAGCGCATGGTCAGTCACATGATCAGCGACATTAAGTGAAGTGATGACTACATGATAGGCATGTGATCAGTCCATGCTCAGTCACGGTATCAGTGCATGCTCAGCCACGTGATCAGTGCATGATCTGTCACATGATTAATGTATGGTCATCCACGTGATCAGTGCATGGGCAGTCATGTGATCAGTGCATGATATAGACGTGATCAGTGCATGATCAGTCTCGTGATCAGTGCATGATCAGTCACATGATGGGTGTATGATCATTCACGTGACCTGTACATGGTAGCTACATGATCATTGCATTATCAGCCACGTAGGTAGTGCATGATAGCCACGTGATCACTGCATGATCAGCCACGTGAGCAGTGCATGATAGCCACGTGATCAGTGCATGATCGGACACGAAATCAGTGCATGATCAGTCACGTGATCAGTGCATGATCAGCCACGTGATCAGTGCATGACCAGGCACGTGATCAGTGTATGTTCAGCCAAGTGAACAGTGCATGATAGACACGTGATCAGTGCGTGATCAGTCTCGTGATCAGTGCATGATAGCCACGTGATCATTGCATGATCAGCCACGTGATCAGTGCATGATCAGCCAGGTAATCAGTTCATGATAGCTATGTGATCAGTTCATGATTTGTCACGTGATCTGTGCATGACCAGGCAGGTAATCAGTGTATGATCAGCCACGTGAGCAGTGCATGATAGCCACGTGATCAGTGCATGATCCGTCACCTGATGGGTGTATGATCAGTCACCTGACCGGTACATGGTAGCTACATGATCATTGCATGATCAGTCACGTGATCATTGCATGATCAGTCACGTGTTCAGTGCATGATCAGTCATTAATCCGTGCATGACCAGGCACGTGATCAGTGTATGACCAGCCAAGTGATCAGTGCATGATAGCCACGTGATCAGTGCATGATCAGTCACGTGATCAGTGCATGATCAGTCACGTGATCAGTGCCTGATCTGTCACATGATTAGTGTATGATCATCCAAGTGATCAGTGCATGGGCAGTCATGTGATCAGTGCATGATATAGACGTGATCAGTGCATGATCAGTCTCGTGATCAGTGCATGATAGCCACGTGACCAGTGCATGATCAGTCACCTGATGGGTGTATGATCATTCACGTGACCTGTACATTGTAGCTACATGATCATTGCATGATCAGCCACGTGATCAGTGCATGATCAGTCACGTGATCAGTGCATGATCAGTCACGTGTTCAGTGCATGATCAGTCACGTGATACGTGTGTGATCAGCCACGTGATCAGTGCATGATCAATTATGTGATCAGTGCATGATCAGTCATGTTACCAGTATATGGCAGCTGTGTGATCATTGCATGATCAGCCACGTGAGCACTGCATGATCAGTCACGTGATCAGTGCATGATCAGTCACGTGATACGTGTGTGATCAGCCACGTGATCAGTGCATGATATCCACGTGATCAGTGCAGGATAGCCACGTGAACACTTAATGATTATTCACGTGATCTGTACATGATCAGTCACGTGATACGTGTGTGATAAGCCACCTGATCAGTGCGTGATGAGCCATGTGATCAGTGCAGGATCAATTTCGTGATCAGTGCATAATCAGTCACGTGACCAGTACATGGTAGCTACGTTATCATTGCGTGATCAGCCACGTGATCAGTGCATGATAGCCACGTGATCAGTGCATGATAGCCACGTGATCAGTGCATGATCAGTCATGTGATACATGTGTGATCAGCCACGTGATCAGCGCATGATATCCACGTGATCAGTGCATGATAGCCACGTGATCAGTGCATGATATCCACGTGATCAGTGCATGATAGCCACGTGATCAGTGCATGATGAGCCACGTGATCAGTGCAGGATATATTACATGATCATTGCATGATCAGTCACGTGACCAGTACATGGTTGCTACGTGATCCTTGCATGATCAGCCACATGAGCAGAGCATGATAGCCACGTGATCAGTGCATGATCAATCACGTGATCAGTACATGATCAGTCACGTGAACAGTGCATGATCATTTACGTGATCTGTGCATGATCAGTCACGTGATCATTATATGGTAGCTATGTGATCATTCCATGACGAGCCACGTGAGCAGTGCATGATAGCCAGGTGATGTGTGCATGATGAGTTACGTGAGCAGAGTATGATCAGCCACGTGATCAGTGCATGAGTGCCACGTGATCAGTGCCTGATATGTCACGTGACAGGTGTGTGATCAGCCAAGTGAACAGTGTATGATCAGCCAGGTGATCAGTGCATGATATCCAAGTGATCAGTGCATGATCAATCACGTGATCAGTGTATGATCAGCCACGTGAACAGTGCATGCTCAGTCACGTGATCTGGGCCTGCTGAGCTGCGTGATTACTGTCTGCTCATCTGCTTGACAATTGCCAGCTGAGCTGCACGATTCCTGCCTGTCATTGCTTGACAATTGTCAGCTGTGCTGCGTAATTCCTGCCTGCTCAGCTGCTTGATTTTGCCAGCTGAGCAGCATGATTCCTCACACCTGAGTTCCATGATTATTGCCTGTTGACTGTTTGATTCGTGCCTACTCAGCTCTTTGTTTATTGCCTCCAGAGGCACATGATCAGTGTATGATAGCAAACATGATCAGCTCATGATCAGTCACATGATCAGCGCCATTAAGTCACGTGATCACTACATGATAGTCATGTGATCAGTCCATGCACAGTCACGGTATCAGTGCATGATCAGCCACGTGATCAGTGCATGATCTGTCACATGATTAGTGTATGATCATCCACGTGATCAGTGCATGGGCAGTCATGTGATCAGTGCCTGATATAGACGTGATCAGTGCATGATCAGTCTCGTGATCAGTGCATGATAGCCACGTGATCAGTGCATGATCAGTCACCTGATGGGTGTATGATCATTCACGTGACCTGTACATGGTAGCTACATGATCATTGCATGATCAGCCACGTGAGTAGTGCATGATAGCCACGTGATCACTGCATGATCAGTCACGTGATCAGTGCATGATCAGTCATGTGACCAGTACATGGTAGCTGCGTGATCAACGCATGATCAGCCACGTGAGCAGTGCATGATAGCCAAGTGATCAGTGCATGATCAGACACGAGATCAGTGCGTGATCAGCCACGTGATAAGTGCATGACCGGGCACGTGATCAGTGTATGTCCAGCCAAGTGATCAGTGCATGATAGCCACGTGATCAGTGCATGATCCGTCACGTGATCAGTGCATGATCAGTCACGTGATCAGTGTATGATCAGCCACGTGATCAGTGCATGATCAGCCACATGATCAGTGCATGATCATTTATGTAATCAGTGCATGATCAGTCACGTGACCAGTACATGGTAGCTACGTGAACATTGCCTGATCAGCCACGTGAGCAGTGCATGATAGCCACGTGATCAGTGCATGATCAGCCATGTGATCAGTGCCTGATCAGTCACGTGATCAGTGTATGATCAGCCACGTGATCAGTGCATGATAGCCACGTGATCAGTGTATGATGAGTCTCGTTAAGAGTGCATGATCAGTCACGTGAGCAGTGTATGGTCAGCCACTTGATCAGTGCATGATCAATTACGTGATCAGTGCATGATCAGTCATGTGACCAGTACATGGTAGCTATGTGAACATTGTATGACCAGCCACGTAAGCAGTGCATGATATCCACGTGATCAGTGCATGATGAGTCTCATGAACAGTGCATGATCAGTCACGTGAGCAGTGCATGATCAGCCACGTGATCAGTGCATGATCAGTCACGTGACCAGTATATAGTAGCTAGGTGATCATTTCATGATCAGCCATGTGATCTGTGCATGATAGCCACGTGATCACTGCATGATAGCCGCGTGATCAGTGCATGATCAGTCACGTGATCAGTGCATGATCAGCCACGTGATCAGTGCATGACGAGGCACGTGATCAGTATGACCAGCCAAGTGATCAGTGCATGATAGCCACATGATCAGTGCATGATCAGCCACGTGATCAGTGCATGACGAGGCACGTGATCAGTATGACCAGCCAAGTGATCAGTGCATGATAGCCACATTATCAGTGCATGATCAGTCACGTGATCAGTGTATGATCAGCCACGTGATCAGTGCATGATCAGCCACATGACCAGTGCATGATCAATTACGTGATATGTGCATGATCAGTCACGTGATAGGTGTGTGATCAGCGACGTGAACAGTGCATGCTCAGTCACGTGATCAGGGCCTGCTGATCTGCGTGATTACTGTCTGCTCATCTGCTTGACAATTGCCACCTGTGCTGCATAATTCCTGCCTGCTCATCTACTTGATTATTGCCAGCTGAGCAGCATGATTTCTGAGAGCTGAGTTCCATGATTATAGCCTGCTGACTGATTCCTGCCTACTCAGCTCTTTGTTCATTGCCTACAGATGCACATGATCAGTGTGTGACACCAAACATGATCAGCACATGATCAGTCACATGATGAATGCATGATAAGCCACGTGATCAGGGCATGATCAATTACGTGATCAGTGCATGATCAGTCATGTAACCACTACATGGTAGCTGCGTGATCACTGCATGATCAGCCAAGTGAGCAGTGCATGATAGCCACGTGATCAGTGCATGATCAGTCACGTGATCAGTGCATGATCAGTCACGTGAGCAGTGCATGACCAGCCACGTGATCAGTGCATGATCAGCCACGTGATCAGTGCATGATCAGTCACGTGATCAGTGCATGATCAGCCACGTGATCAGTGCATGATCAGCCACGTGACCAGTGCATGATCAATCACGTGATCAGTGCATGATCAGTCACGTGATCGGTGTGTGATCAGCGACGTGAACAGTGCATGCTCAGTCACGTGATCAGGGCCTGCTGAGCTGCGTGATTACTGTCTGCTCATCTGCTTGACAATTGCCAGCTGTGCTGCATAATTCCTGCCTGCTCAGCTACTTGATTATTGCCAGCTGAGCAGCATGATTCCTCACAGCTGAGTTCCATGATTATTGCCTACTGTTTGATTCGTGCCTACTCAGCTCTTTGTTCATTGCCTCCAGAGGCACATGATCAGTGTATGATAGCAAACATGCTCAGCGCATGATCAGTCACATGATGAGTGCATGATTAAGCCATGTGATCAGTGCATGATCAGTCACGTGATCAGTGCATGATCAGTCACGTGACCAGTGCATGGTAGCTACGTGATCAGTGCATGATCAGCCACGTGATCAGTGCATGATAGCCACGTGATCAGTGCATGATCAGTCACGTGATCAGTGCATGATCAGTCACGTGATCAGTGCATGATCAGCCACGTGATCAGTGCATGATCAGTCACGTGATCAGTGCATGATCAGTTACGTGATCAGTGCATGATCAGCCACGTGATCAGTGCATGATCAGTCACGTGATCAGTGCATGATAGCCACGTGATCAGTGCATGATCAGCCACGTGATCTGTGCATGATAGCCACGTGATCAGTGCATGATCAGTCACGTGATACGTGTGTGACCAGCCACGTGACCAGTGCATGATATCAGTGCATGATCAGCCACGTGAGCAGTGCATGATAGCCACGTGATCAGTGCATGATCAGTCACGTGATACGCGTGTGATCAGCCACGTGATCAGTGCATGATAGCCACGTGATCAGTGCAGGATAGCCAAGTGATCACTTAATGATTAGTGCATGATCAGCCACGTGATCAGTGCATGATCAGTCACGTGACCAGTACATGGTAGCTAGGTGATCATTTCATGATCAGCCACGTGATCTGTGCATGATAGCCACGTGATCACTGCATGATAGCCACGTGATCAGTGCATGATCAGTCACGTGATCAGTGCATGGTCAGACACGTGAACAGTGTATGATCAGCCACCTGATCAGTGCATGATAGCCACGTGATCAGTGCATGATCAATCACGTGATCAGTGTGTGATCAGCCACGTGAACAGTGCATGCTCAGTCACGTGATAAGGGCCTGCTGAGCTGCGTGATTACCGGCTGCTCATCTGCTTGAAAATTGCCAGCTGAGCTGCACGATTCCTGCCTGTCATCTCCTTGACAATTGCCAGCTGTGCTTCGTAATTACTGCCTGCTCAGCTGCTTGATTATTGCCAGCTGAGCAGCATGATTCCTCACACCTGAGTTCCATGATTATTGCCTGCTGACTGTTTGATTCGTGCCTACTCAGCTCTTTGTTTATTGCCTACAGAGGCAAATGATCAGTGTATGATAGCAAACATGATCAGCGCATGATCAGTCACATGATCAGAGCCATTAAGTCACGTGATCACTACATGATAGTCATGTGATCAGTCCATGATCAGTCACGGTATCAGTGCATGATCAGCCACGTGATCAGTGCATGATCAGCCAGGTGGTCATTTCATGATAGCTATGTGATCAGTTCATGATTTGTCACGTGATCTGTGCATGACCAGGCACGTGATCAGTGTATGATCAGCGACGTGATCAGTGCATGATCCGTCACCTGATGGGTGTATGATCAGTCACCTGACCGGTACATGGTAGCTACATGATCATTGCATGATCAGCCACGTGAGTAGTGCATGATAGCCACGTGATCAGTGCATGATCAGTCACGTGTTCAGTGCATGATCAGTCATGTGATCTGTGCATGACCAGGCACGTGATCAGTGTATGACCAGCCAAGTGATCAGTGCATGATAGCCACGTGATCAGTGCATGATCAGTGACGTGATCAGTGCATGATCAGTCACGTGATCAGTGGATGATCAGCCACGTGATCAGTGCATGATCAGCCACGTGATCAGTGCATGATCAATCACGTGATCAGTGCATGATCAGTCACCTGATGGGTGTATGATCATTCACGTGAACTGTACATGGTAGCTACATGATCATTGCATGATCAGCCACGTGAGTAGTGCACGATAGCCACGTGATCACTGCATGATCAGTCACGTGATCAGTGCATGATCAGTCATGTGACCAGTACATGGTAGTTGCGTGATGATCGCATGATCAGCCACGTGAGCAGTGCATGATAGCCACGTGATCAGTGCATGAACAGACACGAGATCAGTGCATGATCAGTCACGTGACAGTGCATGATCAGCCACGTGATCAGTGCAGGACCAGGCACGTGATCAGTGTATGTCCAGCCACGTGATCAGTGCATGATAGCCACGTGATCAGTGCATGATCAGTCACGTGATCAGTGCATGATCAGTCACGTGATCAGTGCATGATCAGCCACGTGATCAGTGCATGATCAGCCACGTGATCAGTGCATGATCAATTACGTGATCAGTGCATGATCAGCCACGTGATCAGTGCATGATAGCCACGTGATCAGTGCATGATAGCCACGTGATCAGTGCATGGTCAGTCATGTGATACGTGTGTGATCAGCCACGTGATCAGTGCATGATATCCACGTGATCAGTGCATGACAGCCACGTGATCAGTGCATGAGAGCCACGTGATCAGTGCATGATCAGTCACGTGATACATGTGTGATCAACCACGTGATCAGTGCATTATGAGCCACGTGATCAGTGCAGGATCAATTACGTGATCAGTGCATGATCAGTCACGTGACCACTACATCGTTGCTACGTGATCATTGCATGATCAGCCACGTGTGCAGAGCATGATAGCCACGTGATCAGTGCATGATCAGTCACGTGAACAGTGCATGATCATTTACATGATCTGTGCATGATCAGTCACGGGACCAGTATATGGTAGCTACGTGATCATTCGATGACGAGCCACGTGAGCAGTGCATGATAGCCATGTGATGTGTGCATGATCAGTTACGTGAGCAGAGTATGATCAGCTACGTGATCAGTGCATGAGTGCCACGTGATCAGTGCATGATCAGCCCGTGATCAGTGCATGATCAGCCACATGACCAGTGCATGATCAATTACATGATCAGTGCATGGTCAGTCACGTGATCAGTGCATGATCATCACGTGGTCAGTGCATGTGGAGTCATGTAGTCAATGCATGATAGCGCCGTAATCAGTGGACGATCAGTCCCGTGATGAGTGTATGATCAGCCAAGTGATCAGTGCAAGATATCTACATGATCAGTGCATGATCAGTTACATGATCAGCGCATGATCAGCCACGTCATCAGTGCATGATAGCCACGTGAGCAGTGCATACAATTACGTGATCAGTGCATGATCATTCACGTGATAGGTGTGTGATCAGCGACGTGAACAGTGCATGCTCAGTCACGTTATCAGGGCCTGCTGAGCTACGTGATTACTGTCTGATCATGTGCTTGACAATTGCCAGCTGAGATGTACGATTCCTGCCTGTCATCTCCTTGACAATTGCCACCTGTGCTGCATAATTCCTGCCTGCTCATCTACTTGATTATTGCCAGCTGAGCAGCATGATTTCTCAGAGCTGAGTTCCATGATTATAGCCTGCTGACTGATTCCTGCCTACTCAGCTCTTTGTTCATTGCCTCCAGATGCACATGATCAGTGTGTGACACCAAATATAATCAGCACATGATCAGTCACATGATGAATGCATGATAAGCCAGGTGATCAGTGCATGATCAATTACGTGATCACTGCATGATCAGTCATGTAACCACTACATGGTAGCTGCGTGATCACTGCATGATCAGCCAGGTGAGCAGTGCATGATAGCCACGTGATCAGTGCATGATCAGTCACGTGATACGTGAGAGATCAGCCACGTGATCAGTGCATGTTATCCACGGGATCAGTGCTGGATAGCCACGTGTTCACTTCATGATTATTCACGTGATCTGTACATGATCAGTCACGTGATACGTGTGTGATCAGCCACCGGATCAGTGCGAGATGAGCCATGTGATCAGTGCAGGATCAATTACGTGATCAGTGCATGATCAGTCACATAACCAGTACATGGTAGCTACGTGATCATTGCATGATCAGCCACGTGATCAGTGCATGATAGCTACGTGATCAGTGCATGATAGCCACATGATCAGTGCATGAGAGCCACGTGATCAGTGCATGATCAGTCACGTGATACATGTGTGATCAGCCACGTGATCAGTGCATGATGAGCCACGTGATCAGTGCAGGATCAATTACGTGATCAGTGCATGAATAGTCACGTGACCAGTACATGGTTGTTACGTGATCCTTGCATGATCAGCCACGTGAGCTGAGCATGATAGCCACGTGATCAGTGCATGATCAGTCACGTGAGCAGAGTATGATCAGCCACGTGATCAGTGCATGAGTGCCACGTGATCAGTGCATGATCAGTCACGTGACAGGTGTGTGATCAGCCAGGTGAGCAGTGCATGATAGCCACGTGATCAGTGCATGATCAGTCACGTGATCAGTGCATGATCAGTCATGTGTTCAGTGCATGATCAGCCACGTGATCAGTGCATGATCAATTACGTGATCAGTGCATGATCACTCACGGGACTAGTACATGGTAGCTACGTGATCATTGCATGATCAGCCACGTGATCAGTGCATGATCAATTACGTGATCAGTGCATGATCAGTTACGTGAGCAGTGTATGATCAGCCACGTGATCAGTGCATGGTCAGACCCGTGAACAGTGTATGATTAGCCACGTGATCAATGCATGATATCCAAGTGATCAGTGCATGATCAATCACGTGATCAGTGTATGATCAGCCACGTGAACAGTGCATGCTCAGTCACGTGACCAGGGCCTGCTGAGCTGCATGATTACTGTCTGCTCATCTGCTTGACAATTGCCAGCTGAGCTGCATGATTCCTGCCTGTCATCTGCTTGACAATTGCCAGCTGTGCTGCGTAATTCCTGCCTGCTCAGCTGCTTGATTATTGCCAGCTGAGCAGCATGATTCCTCACACCTGAATTCCATGATTATTGCCTGCTGACTGTTTGATTCGTGCCTACTCAGCTCTTTGTTTATTGCCTCCAGAGGCACATGATCAGTGTATGATAGCAAACATGCTCAGCGCATGATCAGTCACATGGTCAGCACCATTAAGTCACGTGATCACTACATGATAGTCATGTGATCAGTCCATGCTCAGTCACGGTATCAGTGCATGATCAGCCACGTGATCAGTGCATGATAGCCACGTGATCATTGCATGATAGCCACGTGATCAGTGCATGATCATCCAGGTGATCAGTGAATGATTGGTACGTGATCAGTTCATGATTAGTCACGTGATCTGTGCATGAACAGGCAGGTGATCAGTGTATGATCAGCCACGTGAACAGTGCATGATAGCCACGTGATCAGTGCATGATCAGTGGCGTGATGAGTGCATAATCAGTCATGTAATCTGTGCCTGACCAGGCAGGTGATCAGTGTATGACCAGGCATGTGATCAGTGCATGATAGCCACGTGATCAGTGCATGATAAGTCACGGGATCAGTGCATGATCAGTCACGAGATCAGTGCATGATCAGCCACATGATCAGTGCATGATCAGTCACGTGACAAGTACATGGTAGCTGCGTGATCAGTGTATGACCAGCCAAGTGATCAGTGCATGATAGCCACGTGATCAGTGCATGATCAGTCACGTGATCAGTGCATGATCAGTCACGTGATCAGTGCATGATCAGTCACGTGACCAGTACATGGTAGCTGCGTGATCATTTCATGATCAGCCACGTTAACAGTGCATGATAGCCAAGTGATCAGTGCTTGATCAGCCACGTGATCAGTGCATGATCAATTACGTGATCATTGCAAGATCAGTCACGTGACCAGTACATGGTAGCTACGTGATCATTGCATGATCAGCCACGTGATCAGTGCATGATATCCACGTGATCAGTGAATGATAGCCACGTGATCAGTGTATGATAACCACGTGATCAGTGCATGATCAGTCACGTGATACGTGTGTGATCAGCCACGGGATCAGTGCATGATGAGTCAGGTGTCAATGCAGGATTAATTACGTGATCAGTGCATGATCAGTCACGTGACCAGTACATGGTTGCTACGTGATCATTGCATGATCAGCCACGTGAGCAGTGCATGATATCCACGTGATCAGTGAATGATAGCCACGTGATCAGTGCATGATCAGCCACGTGATCAGTGCATGATCAGCACGTGATCAGTGCATGATCAGTCACGTGATACGTGTGTGATCAGCCACGGGATCAGTGCATGATGAGTCAGGTGTCAATGCAGGATTAATTACGTGATCTGTGCATGGTCAGTCACGTGACCATTATATGGTAGCTACGTGAACATTGCATGACCAGCCAGGTGAGAAGTGCATGATAGCCACCTGATGTGTGCATGATCAGTTACGTGAGCAGAGTATGATCAGCCACGTGATCAGTGCATGAGTGCCACGTGATCAGTGCATGATCAGTCACGTGACAGGTGTGTGGTAAGCCCCGTGAACAGTGCATGTTCAGCCACGTGATCAGTGCATGATATCCACGTGATCAGTGCATTATCAGTTACGTGAACAGTGTATGATCAGCCACGTGAGCAGTGCATGGTCAGACACATGAACAGTGTATGATCAAACACGTGATCAGTGCATGATATCCACATGAACAGTGCATGATCACTCTCGTGAACAGTGCATGATCAGTCACGTGATCAGTGTATGATCAGCCACGTGATCAGTGCATGATAGCCACGTGATCAGTGCATGATGAGTCTCGTCAAGAGTGCATGATCAGTCACGTGAGCAGTGTATGATCAGCCACGTGATCAGTGCATGATCAATTACGTGATCAGTGCATGATCAGTCATGTGAACAGTACATGGTACCTATGTGAACATTGTATGATCAGCCACGTAAGCAGTGCATGATAGACACGTGATCAGTGCATGATCAGTCACGTGATCAGTGCATGATCAGTCACGTGATCAGTGCATGATCAATTACGTTACCATTGCATGATCAGTCACGTGACCAGTACATGTAAGCTACGTGATCATTGCAGGATCAGCCACGTGAGCACTGCATGATAGACACGTGATCAGTGCATGATCAGCTACGTGAGCAGTGTATGATCAGCCACGTGATCAGTGCATGATCAGACACGTGAACAGTGTATGATCAGCCACGTGATCAGTGCATGATACCA